>NC_063263.1:28189270-28489270 GCF_019578655.1 Ricinus communis | reverse complement strand
TTGAAAACCCGAAAGGGCGGTTAAGACATTAGCCTGCTCAGTTGAAAATTTGAAAAGGCGGTTTAGGTAAAATTTAAGGCGTAAAAGTAAGAAAAGAAAGAGATTTGTTTTGCTATCTATATGAGATCGTGGCAAAGCCATTTTTCATTGCACAAGTATCAGTACAGCCCTCAAAATTATTTAGTCCTCACATGCTTGAGTTATCTCTAGATCTGCATCTCATGTCGTCACCATGAATCTCAGATATTTGATTTGAACCAATTACAACATTGACCATTATGGTCCATGCCATGTGCCGAAGAGCAAGCGATTAAACTCTCAAAGTGTTGATGCTAATGGGTATCAAAATGCCTCTGTCCAAACTAAAGGATGATTTTTAGAAATGCATTATATGTCATACATAGCATGCATATCATACACTCTCATGTACATTTGTATATGTATCACTAACCTGTAATAGGAAAGAAAAGAAAATACATGATGAATAAGAATCTAGCTACAACAAGTGTTGATCTACTCTCAGTTTACTCTTGGAACTCAAAGATTTGCTCAATATGGTGATAACTTGAGGGTTCTAAAACTTGTATCATCATTATTTCTGTTTTTTTATTCTTTTTATAGTTTTGCTATTTTAATTGTTAGAAACATGTTAGGAATAACATGATCTACTATGTTTGGATTTTTTAAATGCTAAGACTGTTTAGGAATGGTTCTTGGCATGATTTAGTTGATTTTGTAATATGCATGCTTGTTGGATTTTGAATCAGATAACTTTCATGTTCCTAGATTTCAAATCTAATGAATCATATGGGTTCATTAACATGTTAGATAAGATGATTGTATGTTTTTTTTTATGTTTAATATGTTAAGAATCAAGTTTCCATGTTCCTAGATTCTCCTTCATGCATGTTTATCAAGTTTTACAATGGATAACTTTTATTCTTGGATTTTCAATCTTAAATCATCATGTGTATAAATCAATATATTAAGTAATGTTGATAATCCATATGTTCACATATTTAGATCTAGGCATGTTAGATTTGCATGATTAGTTAAATGTCCATGTTCTTAAAGATTTGCCATGTTCATTCACTGTAAGTTTTCCTTTTTATTACTTTGATCTTCTTTATTCTAAAATTAGGTTTAGTAACGTATTTTTTATGTGTTTTGAATGTGTTTTAACCCTTTTTTGTATGCTCTTTATGCATGGGCCGTGGAAGAATGAGGAATCGAGTATCAAAAAACCAAAATGGCCTAATAATGAGCCGAGAGCATATCGGCTCAGTGCTAAGCCGATCGACTGTGTGTTAAGCTGATTGGCTCTATGATGTCACCCAAATCAGATGTTCTCGAATTTTGCCCTAATTTGTGGATTTTCGACCCTTTCGAGGACTTTTGCCTATTTTGACATAAAATAACTGTTTTTCTTTAGTTTTTTAAGGGTTGTTAGTTAGGTGTATTGTTTTTTTTTTAAAATTTTGATAATGTATGATAATAATTAATTACATGATTGTAAACTAAAATTGAACATCTAGGTTAAATACTTGGTAATCAAACATAATTTGCAGTTGGGCTAGATTAGATGGGTCTCTTTGTACATAATAGAATAGTTAATTTAGGCTAACAAATTGGGAATTGGAATAAACCTAATATGGGCTAAAATTTGGTGGATCTCACATATTGTAGTGCTTGATGTGTTGAAATATTATGTTACATTTATAGGGAATAGGTTGTTAAATAGTAAAATTGAAACTAGGGATACACAAATAAGGAAGTTGGCTTTTAGATCTATCCTTGAATGTAGTGAGGCTTCCTTATAGAATCTAGTACGCAATTCATTTAGTTTAAGTGTCTTGGAGAATTTTCCAAATGGTGACTTCCTTTCTTCGCGTTAGTCTCTATGGCTAGTTAGCGTGTTTCCAACTAGGTTAAAAAGTCTTCTAGAAGTCGCTATAAATACTTGGGTGTATGCTCGAAACCGTTGTCCATGGGTGGTTTTCAAGATGAGACGGGTGTGATCCTTAAATTAGAAAGGTGTGGTCCCTAAATCAAATGGGCATGGTTCCTAGATCAGACGGGCGTGGTCTCTAAGTTAGACAGGCGTGGTCCATAATCAAGACAGGCATGGTTCCTAAATCAGAAAGGCGTGTCCTTAAATAAGACAGGTTTGGTCCCTAAGTAAGGCTGGCATGGTCTCCAAACCAGTATAGTCCCTAAATTAAACAAATATGGTCCCTAATTCAGACAAACGCGGTCCCTACTTCAGATAGACGTGGTCTCTAAATCAAATAGGCATGGTCCTTAAATCAGACGGGTGTGGTCCCTAAATCAGATGGGCACTGTACCTAAATCAAACAGGTGTGATCCTTAAATCAGACCGGCGCGGTCCCTAAATCAGATGGGTATGGTCCCTCAATCAAACGGACATGGTCCCTAATTCAGACAGGCGTGGTTCCTAATTTAGACGGATGTGGTCCTAAAGTTAGACAGGCATGGTCTCTAAATCAAATAGGCATGATCCCTAAATAGAAGCTAGATATAAAGTCTGCATTAACTCTGGCCTATGTAGCTAGATATAAAGTCTGCATTAACTCTGGCCTATGTAGCTAGATATAAAGTCTGCATTAACTCGGGCTTTTACAACTTACACTCAAATCATTTTTAATGTATCATTGATATTTATAATTTGTCTTGATTTATTTAATTATATATGTGCTTATAAATCTTGACAAACCGGGGGCAAACTATTAGCACCTATTTTCGAAATCTAGATATTGAGAGAATTACGAAAAATTCGATGATAAAAGTTAATGCGTTTCTTGAGTCACGAGAGGTTGAGGACGAAATTTCAATTGAGATTGTGAATAATTTAATTAAAAATTATTTTGTGGAATTAATTTAGATAAAATTGATAAAAAAATTAAGTTGGAGGGTAAAATTATAAATTTTAAAATTTTTTGGACCAAAGTGTAAAATGCCTCAATGCTTTTTAACCCTTGAGCCAATCGGCTCTGCATACAGGCGAATTGGCTCTGCATAGAGCCGATTGGCTCTAAATTTAAAATATATGATGTCGTTTTGTGTAATTTTTTATTCTAAAATGTCAAAAATAATAGAAATATATCTTCTAGAATATTTTATTGAAAGATTTCAAATTTTTAATGATTTATTCAATATTTATTCAATATTTATCAATATACACTCCTAACAAGTCCAAAATTAGCATTTTAATTATGGATATTTATCAAAAGTGAAGAATGTACATAGAAAAGCTTTTAAAGCTTCCTTAAATCTTTCGCTATAAATAGAATAGAAAATTCCTAGGGAGTTGGCAATTTTCAACAAAGCACAATAAATTCTCAACAATACATACACTCTCAAAACATCAAACACAATTTTTTAAATACTCTAGATTCCTACCCTATTTTCGATTCAACCTCCTCCTCATCACTTAAGACTTGAGGATCTGTATAATACGGTGACAATCTGAGGATTTTAAGGCATCCATATCATTATTCTTCTCTTTTTTTCTAACTTTTTATTACTTTTTTTTATCATTTTATTACTAGAAACATGCTACGATTTTATAGTTTCTTTTAATGATTATTATTTTTAATGTTATATGTGTTAGAATTAAGTTTTAACATGATTTGGATGTTTCTATGATATGTATTTTTCTTAGATTTTGAATCTGACAACTTCTGTATCCTTGGATTTGAATATGATAAGTTTTATGTTCTTGGTTTTTGAATCTAATAACATTTATGTCCCTGTATTTTAAATCTGATAACTTCTATATTCTTGGATCTCGAATCCGATAACCTTTATATTCTTGGATCTTGAATCTGATAACTTTTATGTTCTTGAATTTTGAATATGATAACTTTTATGTTCTTGGATTTTGAATCCGTTAACTTATATATTCTTGGATTTTGAATATGATAACTTCTATGTTCTTAGATTTTAAATTTGATAATTTCTATGTTCTTAGCTTTTGAATTTGATAAATTCTGTGCTTTTAGATTTAGAATACGATAATCCTATGCCATAAATGAATAAGTTAATATGTTAGGTTTTCTTTGATGATAATTCACATGTGTTTGCATGATTAGATTTAAGTTTTATTAATATCATACGATTAGCCTAATTTTTATGCTTTTTAAAAGTTGTTATGTTTAGGTATTTGCTTATTGTAAATTTTCTTTCATTTGCTTTTATTTTCATGCTTTGAGTATGTATTAATCTTGTTTTATGTGTTCCATGCATGTAATGTTGGACTTTTGGGAGTGGAATGCTGAAACAATTAAAATCGGTGTTGGAGAGAATTGTAGAGCTTATCGACTCAATGCACATCCAATTGACTGTGCATTGAGCCGACCGGCTCTTTGATGTCACCTGTCAAAGTTTTTTCATATATATTCTGTTTTGCGATTTTCGAGTTTTATTATTATTTTTTATCATTTTTAACTTAGATTGGTAATTTTAAAATTTATTAATTATAGAAAGAGTTATAATAATTTAAGTTTATTGCTTTCTTTATTTTTTGCTTTATTTTGATGGATGAATGTCAAATAATTGATGTTTGATTGTAAATTAAAATTGAATACCTAGACATAGGCTAAGATTGGGCTTTGCATGTAAACTATAGTCCATTAGGTTAAATATTAGTAATTTGAGCATAAATTTAAATAAATATAGATTTAGTGGGCTTGTACCATGTTTAATACTAATTAATGGACTCACTTAGAATAAAAAGATCTAATTGGACCTTGGCATGTAAATGAATAGTCCACTCAGGTTAAAAAAACTTGGTAATGAAAGCACAGTGGACTTCATGCATAATTAAATAGTAAAACTAGGCTAACAAAATAAATAGAGATTTGGCCTAACTAAAATGAGCTAGACTTAGATGGACTTTACATACTATATTGATTAATTGTAAAGTTATAATTGTTGTGTTTATAGATAATAGCTCGTTAAACAATAAAATTAAATATATGAATACATAAATAAGGAAGTTGGCTTCTGGATCCATCTCTGGATGTTGCGAAGCTTCTTTATAGAATCTAAAAACACCACTCAATTAGTAAAGTTTTCTAGATAATTACCCAAGTGGCGACTTTCTTTCTCTATGCTAGTCTCTATGACTAATTAGTGTGTCCTTGATTTGGTTGAAAGTTTTATTGCCATAGTCGCTAGAAATATTTGGACGTACACCCGAAACCACCACCCATAGTTAGCCCATGTAAAAATTCGTTGCTTCATCTAGTTATAAACAATAGATGCAAACCACTTTATTTTATTTTTTTTCTTTATTACTTTTATCCCATATCTTTACTAAATTATTCTCACATATTTTTATTATTTTTAGTGAGCTAATTCTATATTTTTAGTGGTTCCTATTCCAACACGAATTGATTGGTATTAGTATTACAAAAAAAAAAAGGAAGAAGTGTATGAGATAATATGGAATTATATGGGCTCTATTGGCATAGTCGCTCCATTGCCATATTGGCTTTATATAACAGTTGTTTAATTCTCAATTAAAGGAAGTGCCTAGACGACAGTAAAAAAAGCTAAGTGAGTTTATTTAAAATGCACCAAGAAATAGTTTAGTTGAAGGAAAAATGTGCTCTTCACTATAAACATAAGGGGTAAAAATGCACATTCTCCCTGTACATGGTTATTACTTATTGGAAAGTCACAAAGGTATTTCATATATAAAGTAGGATTACAATTTTAACCTTGTTCGAAGACCCTAAATAATTTTATTTGCGCAAATTAGTGAAGGCTTTATTTTGAACAAGGAATAAGATTTATGATCATGCTCAATTTGGCTTTAACCTTTTGGACCAATTTAATCTAAAATTTTATTATATTGGCACAAAATAGCTCGTAAATGAGAGTGAGAGTCACTATCTCTTGGAAAATTAAAATGATAACTTTTTGAAATAAAATAAAACATAATTTACTAATTTCTAAAAAACTATTTTATGATTTAAAAATAATTTGAATATATAATTTAAAAATAACTAAAATATTTTTTGATTCAACTTAATAACTAAATTTTATTTTCGATAATTATTAAATTTTTATTTCTTTATAAATATTTGCCAAAATTATTAATTCATTATCTTTTTAGTAAATCAATCTCTTTTATGGAGAGTGGGTTACACTCTCTGTTATGGAGAGTGAGTTATACTATCTTTCACATGGAGTGATTTGAACTAAAAAAGTAAAGCTTCGTACTAAATTATCATAAAAAGTGAAAAAGAGCCAAATTGAACCTCACCGTAAAATTTAAGAGTTAAATTAAATTTTATTCTTTTGAAAAATATACTAACACTAAAATAGTAATTTGCATAATAGAATACAGAATTCTCTTAAACAACAATGTATTCTTATGACTCCCTTCCAGAACTCATTTTAATCACTCTAAAAATTTCGTCATTGTTACAATTTCAAAAATCTCAATCAATTCTTACACTGCTCAATGCACCAACATTCAAAATAACTACTACTTTTCATTATAGAGATATTATAATTCAAAAAATTTTATATTAATTAAGAATTTAAAATTTTTGTCATTTCTCATTAAAAGCTAGATGTTTTGCTCTCCATGGTTAGCAGATTTGCTACAATCTTATTCTCTCTTTTCAATTTTTTTTTTTATCTATATTAAAATTTTACTGTCACACTTATATCTATCTATGCAAGTCTCGAACAAGAAAAGTCTTCGTAATTTGCTAGCCTTTTATCTATATTACTTGTAGCTATTAAAAGGCAAGAGAGATGAGCCGCACTTTGCTAGCCTTTTTCATGTCACCAAATTTTGCAAAGACGACGATACTCTTAGTCGTCTTTATGTGGTTCTCAACATTCGCTTTCTCAATACGCCCCTTAAGGATTAACTGCTTGAATTATAACTAAATTTTGTGCTCTCAATTTTGATTTTAAATTTTAATTTATATAATTTTAATAACTAGACTTCAATTTCACTACTATCCAAATATCTAAATATATAAATTCTGAGATATTAAAACCAGTTAATTTCTTGAATAGTTACACAACTTTGCACTTTATTTCAGATTCAATACTAATTTTCAATTATTAATTTAATATTTAAACTTTAATTAAATTTCATTAAGGATGTTTCTTTATTTTCTGACGTGGCAACTGGAGTTATATGTAGCTGCCGTTTATGTCGTTCAGAAACAAAAATTTGCCATAGTTTTGTTATATTTAATCCTAATAACAAACAGATGTATAAAACCCAAAAAATGAAACAGAACCATAAAAAACCAATACATTAAACCCTAATTTACAGTCACTAAATGACGTTCATCCATATTTTTGACATTTAAAGAAGTGGCACCCTGGATTTGCATCATTCATGACGTTTTCAACAGTAACTTCTTGGTAGCAACAACTAGAAATAACAATTTGGTGTTCAAATTTCTAAAATAGCAATTAGTGACGAACGAAAGGAAAAAAAATTCCAGTTTTTTTTAATAGTGTGCACCCAAGTATACTTAACGACCACGATATGATAAAATTTTTCAATCTAAATAGGAATATACTAATTAGTCACTAAGATTGGCGCGAATGATGGAATTATCACCTCGGTACTCATCAGAATACTCTTTCTAATTTTTATGGTATATTTAAATTCATTAGGAAAATATTGCGAGAAATGAATTTAGTTAGGTGTTTTTAGTTATGTTATTTTACCTTAATTTTACTATTAATAATTCATTTTCTTTTAAAACATCATATCATAATTATAATACATACGTAAATATTATGCCATTAAATCACCTAAGTCAACTTTGTTTTATCCATTTTTATTTTTATTACCTTTTTCTAATTAGCCTAACAATTCTCGTGGACTAATTACTTTTGTCGTTTATCTATATGTACTGAATTTAATTTAAATGAATAAAATAATATTTGTAAAAATAAAAAATAAAATCAAATACACTCTTAATATAAATAAAATAAATATAAAAATAATTAAAAATAAAAGATATATACATCCTTAATCTATCCTATTCTAAACAAAACTCATCCTAGGTTTATTAATTTTAGTTTTTTTTTTATTTATTTCCAAGCCTTTCTAATTATCTATTTTTTTTTAAAAAATAAAATAATTAACTTAGTCTAGATGAGTTAATTTTAAATAATTAATACTAATCTAGAAAATCCTTTTAAATATTTTAGCTACTGTCCAGATAATAAAAACCAAAATAACAAAAGAAATTAAAAAAATAAAAGAAAAAGATTGGATATGTATACTGAGGTGAGGTAGTTCACAGATGTTCTTAGCCAAAATCACTTGGTACTATTGTAGCCTCCTGTTCTTTTTCTTTTAAAAATAATATTTATAGGACATTAGAATATTAATTAGCCTGAATTTTGTTATGTAAAACTGTATTTACCTTGAGTATGAATGGAGCAAAGATGAAGCTTAACGGTCAAATTAAAATTTATTTAAAATAAAAAAATAAAAACGAAGGATAAATTTAAGAAATTGAGGGTTATTTAGATAGGTTTTTGAATGGAGTTTGTAACATTTTTAATCGTTATAATAATCCTACTACCCACTGATTCAAGAGTTTCACTTGCACACTTTCTTTGAAGAATTTAATTCATTAAAGTATTTCTGCTATTTTATTAGTGAGTCAACTAGTTATAGAGATTGAACCAGAAAAGGTTAAAATCACAGAAAATGCCAGCGCCGAAGACAGAAAAAGAAGTCAGAGGTTTCCTGTGACTCTTACAATACATCAGTAGGTTCATTTTGAAGAGCTCACAATGGTCTGTGATCCTATTTTTAAACTTTTAAGGAAGCATTAGCTCATTATGTGGGATGAACATTATCAGAAGACCTTCGACATAATCAAGGAATATCTGATGAAGCCACCGGTACTCAAGCCACTAAAGGATGGCAAGTCGTTGATCCTTTAATTGTCCTTGAAGGAGAAGCTATAAATGCGATAGTAGCGCAATGCAGACCTAATGATGTGGAACATGTGTTCTATTACCTCAATAAGAAGTTGTTGCCTTAGGAGTCGAAATATAACCTCATGGAAAAGAGATGCCTAGCCATGATATAGGCTACAAGAAAGTTGAGACACTATTTTCAATCTTATAAGGTGCAAGAAATTTCAAAACTAGATCCCTTGAAGTACCTATTTGCAACTCCATCTCTTATAGGGAAGCTGGCTAGATGGCTGATACTCCTAACATAACTCGACATAGAGTACATCACTAAGAAGGTAATCAAGGGTAGGGCTGTAGTTGAGTTTCTTACCTAGAACGCGATTAAAGGAGACGACTATTGGGATATGGAATTTCTTGATGAGAATCTGGGGCAATCGAGATCCAGGAATGAAAAATATACTTCGATAGAGCCATGAAAGCGAGAGGGGTAGGCTTACGAGTAGTTTGGTCACGCTAGAAGGGAGATACTGCTAATGGCCAAGAGATTAGACTTTAAAGTGACTAATAACATGGCAGAGTACGAAGCATGTTTATTTAGATTAGAAGCGGCTGTGGTGGCTGGAGCTAAACATTTGATGGTCTACGAGGACTCTATACTGGTAATCCAGCAAGCCTTCGAGGAATGGGAAGTAAAAGAAGAGAGGTTGAAATCGTACGTCAAGTATCTTAGAACCTTAGTGTGGAGCTTCTCCAAATGTTCCTTTGTACTTGCCTCAAGACGAGAATCAGATGGCAGGTGCGCTAGCTACTCTATCATCTATGTGGGTCAATCTTTTACAACTATCAATGAAGCCTTTAGTGATTATAAAATCAAGCACGCCTTGTTATCAAGGGGATTAGATAATGCAAGTTCAGATGGGACCAGAAGAGAAGCCATGGTTTTACGATCTAAAGAAGTTCATAGAAAGCAAGAGTATCCAAAAGAAATGATAGACAAGGAAAGATACGCGCTACAGATTCAAGCCAGAAACTATATCAGCCACGAGGGAGTCCTATATAAAAGAATGATATCATGTTTTATAGCTTCGATGTGTGACTAAAGTAGAAACTCAAGTAGAAACTTAAGTAATGATAAAGGAAATGCACAAAGGAGTATGCATGCCTCATATGAACGGCATAGTGTTAACTAGGAAAATTATGTGGCAAGGTTGTTACTAGTTAACAATGGAGAAGGACTGCATAGTCCTGGTGAGAAGATGCCGAGAATGCCAGCTATACAGTGACCTGAGTCACATGCCTCCAACTGAGCTGCACAACCTAATGTCTTCTTGGCTTTTTGCAACTTGGGGAATCCACATCATCGGAGAAATAAAGCCTCCTTTGAATGGAAGGTTCATAGTCATAGCAATTGACTATTTTTTGAAATGGGTGAAAGCCGAGTTGTTCACTACCATAGGGGCGAGGCAGATGGCCAAATTTATAGAAAGGAATCTTATCTATAGATACTAAGTCCCACACCATATTATAACAGATAATGGGGTATAGTTCATGGGTGAGACAGTAGACCTGCTAGCAGAATACAAGATCGAGCATTATAGGACTTTTCCGTACAGACCTCAAGCAAATAGAGTAGTAGAAGCAGACAACAAGAATTTGAAGAAAATACTTTTGAAGATGGTGTGGAATCACAAAGACTGATAGTTTCGATTACCCTTTGCACTGTTGGGATATCCAACAACCGAGAAAACATCATCTGGAAAAATGCCATACTCTATTGTTTACGAGACTGAAGCAATTTTGCTAGTTGAGTTATAGTTAAAATCTTTGAGACTTGTATTAGAGGCTGAAATACCAGAGTACCAATGGGTTGAGCAAATGTACCAGCAATTGGCTTTGGTTGATGAGAAAAGGATGAAAGCCCTATACCACATGTAGTTGTATCAAAAAAGGATAGCCATGGCATTCAACAAGAAAGTAAAGCTAGGAAAGATCAAAGCTGGTGATCTAGTATTGAAGCATACAAGACCTACTAGGAAGGCCCGTACTTGGTAAAGAAGATTCTGCCTAGAGGTGTTGCTAAGATCTTAGACCTATATAGGAACGAGTTCATTGAGCCAATCAATATAGATCGTCTCAAGAAATACCAATATATAAAAATAATAAATAAAAATTATAGAAAAATAGCCTGCTAATCGAAAAACCTGAAAAGGTTGGTCAGGAAAAAGTTAGGGCAAAAAAGAGAAAATAATAAGCTAGAAATTCTGAAAAGACTGGCTGATGACAGGATTTATATCGTGAGAAATCAAAATGTACCTATCTGGGCTTTTACTAAATGAATAAAATTGTTTAGAATTGTTATCAAACATGTGTATGTCTCTTTACCATTTCACGCACTAAATGAAAGATAAACAAAGCTAAACAGTTCTAAGCAAAATCTTTTAAAAGAAGCTTCTTTTATTCTCTTCGCATTTACATCTGCATCCTTAGATAGAACAACTAGTATTTGAGTCCTTTTAAAATTGGGAAAAGGTAAGGGAAGTCAATATCTGAAGCTTCTCCCATAGTTAAATCTGTAAAAAGAAAAAGAAACAAAAAATAAGAAGAAAAAGAAAAAGAAAAAGCTAAGTTAAAAATTCAAAATGGCGGCTTAGGCAAAAATATTATCTGCTAAGTTAAAAACCCGAAGGGGCGGCTGAGGTAAAATTTAGAACAAAATCCTACTAAGTTGAAAACCCGAAAGGGCAGCTTAGGCAAGAGTTAAGGCAATAAATAATAAAAGAAAAGAGAGCCGGCTGTATGGCCTCCTGATGCGATTTCTAACTCGTTTTGGCAATTTTTCGGGTAGTACTTGATTTTCATTGCGTGCAAGCTCATGCAAATGCAAAAAGATAAAAAGAAATGAGTAACATGGGGGCAATTCAAAATCCACATTTTATATATCTTCAAAATTTAAAGTCCATAAAAGGTCTCAAGTTTTACAAGCAATCAGAAGGAAAATACAAAGTAAAGTTAGAAGCCGGAGTTCCCTCATGAACTACTCATCTCATCATCCGATTCAGCATCCATCCCTTGGGTCTGCAAGGTCGATAGCTGAAGGGTCAGTGTACCAATCTGACGTTGTTGAGCATTAAGCTAAAGCTGCCGATCGTCTAATTACCCTTGTAGTCCCTTGTGGTCCCTCTGTTGACAACCCAAAAGGAGAATTAGTTAGCACATTTCATGTATACATGCATACATTTTGCATCTCATAATTTTTAATGTATTTTAGTTCTTACCTACCAATCCTCACCGAGGACGAAAAACTGTCTCCTTGTAGCTCCGATTGGTCGATGTATATGCTCAAACTAATCCTTTTGGACCTGTATTTGTATATATGTCATTGACCTTTTTAGAAAAAGCAAGAGGTGAAAAACATAGGAGAAAAGAATAAGCTTACATGGGTGCAAGTGTTTTGAATGAACTCGGGCGAAAAATTCTGTTCCATGGCGAGCTGGTCCTCCATAACACAGAGTGGGCTCCAATATGAAACCATCAGATCAGGAGGGAACTAAGCAATCCTCGGAACCACATCAGAAACAGTCATAGGAGGAGCCTCAAAAGTCATACTAGCAAATGAGCCTGCCATATGAGAAGGCCTGGAGCGTCGAGAGGATCGTCCTTCAGTCTGTTCATGAGCAACAAGAGGCTGGCGGACAAGCTATAAATAAATGAATAAAAGAGCGGTACATGACAAAAAAGAGAACTCTAAGTGAATTTGAGAAAATACCCGAGTAATGGCATCATGGCCAAGAGGTAATGCCCCCAATAGTCGAGGATGATGAGGTATAGTTCATCAATCGGGATGAATGGTAAGGTCCTTAGGCTCGTCATACCCGAAAAAACACTTTGCTAGCTCTTCCCCATCAAGATTCATTGTCCAAAACATGGAAGGAGAAGGGGGTAATAGAACTCGGCGCCTGCTGGGACCTCATTCCCAACCGTAAATTCTCTCGCCTAGATACCACACCCGATAGGCAAGCCCTGCCAGTAGGATCCTCCTCTGCTTGAGGTCAACTGCGGACAACATATAAGGCTCCCATTAGCTGCACTCTCCCAACTAATCGCTCTGAATCTACGAACTAGAAAAGGTGAGTAATAATATAAAATAAAGCATGAATATAACTAATGAATTTTATTTACCATGTCCCAGGTCAAACTATTGATCCACATGTAGTGCACGTGAACCTGTGATCACTCTAGTGTGACAGTCCTGCTCAAGCCCCAGCTACTCAGGCGAGGAAAAACCCGTGAAGCGCAGATGGGTTGTGAGCCCACTAAAAGGTCGATCTCCAAGGCCCAAACCTATAGAACAAGGAGTCAACATGCATGATATTTATATAAAAGGAACTAAGGAAAAAAATCCAAAGCACAACTTATGTGGATCGTGTGCTAAGAAGCACAAATCCTCTTACTACCTTGGATAGTGACATCCATCTAATGGTATAGGTATGCGAGAGCCATAGACCGCAATCATAAGAGAAGACCTGGTCCAAGTCACGTAGAGGAGCTAGATAATGAACGTTCAGCGAGTTCCCCGAGTCATTGAATAGGGTCATACAAAAGAGGTACACTAGAAAAGCTCAGGCCATCTAGTCAACTTGCCAAGCATTCTAGGGAACAGAGCCTTGGTAGTAGAGAGGGATACATTAGTAAGTGATGCATTGTGAATTCTTGAACGTCAATAAAAACCTAAGTAAGTGATAAGCATCATACTACACATGTTTTCATGCCCGATTGTTTACATTTTTTATGCATGATTATCCCGTTTTATGCTAGAATCACCTGTCTTTTGTTTCCTTTCTCGTTTCAGGTCATTTTCGAAGGACACCATCAATAATCGAGGGAAATACGTGTGATTACGGACCAAAATCCATCAAATTGGGTGAGAACTAGCACCCCCAGGGTTGAGCACGGCCTAGACTCCGGCCGTGCTGAATTACTAAGAGGCTATCCCCAATTGTGCCATTTTAGCACGACTTCCGTAGCCACCACGGCCTCGGTGGCTCAAAGATCGGCTTGGGCACGGCTTGGAAGGAGTCGGCTGAGACTCCAGATTCGACCGCCGGACTCCTCTTGAATCATCACACTGGACTCGGCCAGGTCAATCATCACACTGGACTCGGCTATCTTTGAATCAACTATATGGGCAATTTTGAGTTCTTTTAGAGAGGGGGAAGAAGTGGCATCAAGCCCTGGCGGCTGGTTCGGTTTCTGCACAGTATTGAGTGCGAGAGAGAGTTGCGGGGAGTAAGAATCCTGGAATCGCAAGGTTCCGAGTGCAAAACCGTAGTGGAAGCAATCCAAGAGGCAGTTTGGAAGATTAATCAAAGTGTAGATCCAAATTTGGAGCTGTTCATCCAATTCGAGAGAAAAGGGTGTACATGTTTTATTTTCATTATTCTTTCATTGTAATTGACTTCCTAGATTGTTTTAAACATGAACATGTTTAGCTAGATTGATTTAATCCATTGGGATTTCTTTACTATGTTGGCTAGACTGATTTAATTCATTATTCTTTCATTGGGATTTCTTTACTATGTCCAGCTAAGAAGACTCATCACATAGAAAAGAAGCGCTTTTGGGAGGCACCCCAATTTTTATCTTTAATTTCTAATTTTTAACCTTTTGTTTTGAAACATTTTATTAGTTTTAGTTTTCATATTTTCAGTTTCGATTTTATTTCTTTATTTTATTATTTTCAGATTCTACCGAGGAGGTACTGAATTTCCACAACATCAGCCTCGATGGATGATCAGGGCAGTCCCCTAGATCTTTTTATTTTTCTGCATTTATTTACTTTATTTTTCATACATGTCATGCACTTGGATTGTATTGCCTTTGTTCTCTTAGTTGAGCATTCCATGTGGGGTATCCATAACATTTTACACTGAGGACAGTGTGTTCTTCAAGTGTGGGGTGCTTATGGGTAAACCTTAATCTCTCATATGGATTTTTAATATATCTGAAATTGCTATGGCTAGGTGTTGTGTATTTTTAGGGGATGTTAGGACACTGTGTTTTTATGCACTTAAGTATGCTATTTTTGAGCTGATTGATGACTTGATTTATAGAATTGTAGTTACTTTTCTTTCATTGCTCATTGTCCTTAGAAAATAATTTATGGTGTTTTACATATCAACCTACTTAGGGTTAAACCGGTGTTATTTAATTATTTTTCGAATTGTCGAATTTTAACTTAGAACGTTGATAATATCATATGCATGTGTTTCTTAAGTAATGATTCAATTAATGATGTTGTGAACCAACTGCACCTAATACCACACCTGAAAGTGAGATTTTGAGCCGGTTGAGCATTCATTATACTTATGCTCTTTATATTTCTTGTTTGAGTGTGCATTGTACTTAACTTTGCTCCTAGAACTTGCTTTGTAATGCGTGTTGAAGTTACATGAATATTGTGAATACCATGAGATGATTTGGGCGATTTAGGATTCACCACATTTGACCAAAAGCCTATCACCTTATGTTTCCATTAGTTAGCCGGTTTTGAGCCTTAACCTTTTCTTCATAATCTACACCTATACACTTCAATTATACCATTCTTTACATTTATCTTTCATTTACCCTTATACTTGGAATTTCTTTCCGTGATTTATTCAACTTTATGTGGGATTAAAATGCTAGTTGCTATGTTGGTAAATTCACTAAATCTTTTGATATTTTAAATGCTCCCTTTGATCCAATTTGTATTTGTTATTCTTTATGTTTATTCGAGTTGTATGCGGTAATAAGGTTTGCTAGTTCATTATTATAGAAAAAAAAAAGAAGAAGAAGAAAAAAAAGAATATATAATAAACAAATCTCTTTAATTATTTATCTTTTTATTGGATTTAGAGCATTTGCGAGCGTTATTCTATGAAGTAGGGATTTTAGTGAATGATTCTTTGTGTGATCTTAGGCATTTAATCCTTTGAGCATATACTATTGTTTATCGCACGAATTCCAGCACTTTCACACTTCTATCCAAATCTCCGTATCTTTACCTTAGCCCCATTTCAACCTTGGTAAAGACCCTTTGATTTTGGTATTTACTTATTCACAGTAGCGAAGATATGATTTATGAGCAAGCTTATGGTGAGCGGGTCTTGTGCATTTGCTTTGAGGGATTTGTTATTCACCTAATATACACTTTGAGCGACTTGAGTGATCCCTGTGAGGCATTGGTTCATGATGTTTGTGTTGAGTTGTCATTTAAGTTACTCATGCATTAATATTATTTCCATTCTTTGTTAATGATTTGTAATTTGATTTATGATTGAGTATCCTTTGAAATGTGTTGAATAATCTCTATTGTGGACTAGGGGCATAAACTGAAAGGAATTGCTAACTGTAGTTTTATGGGGTGAGTTGTTAATTACTTGAGGACAAGCAATAGCTTATGTGTGGGGTAATTTGATAAGCATCATACTACACATGTTTTCATGCCCGATTGTTTACATTTTTTATGCATGATTATCCCGTTTTATGCTAGAATCACATGTTTTTTGTTTCCTTTCTCGTTTCAGGTCATTTTCGAAGGACACCATCAATAATCGAGGGAAATACGTGTGATTACGGACTAAAATCCATCAAATTGGGTGAGAACTAGCACCCCGAGGGTTGAGCATGGCCTGGACTCCGGCCGTGCTGAATTACTAAGAGGCTATCCCCAATTGTGCCATTTCAGCAAGACTTCCGTAGCGACCATGGCCTCCAGCACGGCCTGTGGTGGCTCAGCACCGGCTTGGGCATGGCTTGGAAGGAGTCGGCCTGACAGACTCACAGATTGACCGCTGGACTCGGCCGTCTTGAATCATCACGTACTGGACTCGGCTTGAATCATCAAACTGGACTCCTGTCTTGAATCAACTATATGGGCAATTTTGATTTCTTTTAGAGAGGGGGAAGAAGTGACATAAAGCCCTGGCGGCTGGTTCGGTTTCTGCACAGTGTTGAGTGCGAGAGAGAGTTGCGGGGAGTAAGAATCCTGGAATCGCAAGGTTCCGAGTGCAAAACCGTAGTGGAAGCAATCCAAGAGGCAGTTTGGGAGATTAATCAAAGTGTAGATCCAGATTTGGAGCTGTTCATCCAATTCGAGAGAAAAGGGTGTACATGTTTTATTTTCATTATTCTTTCATTGTAATTGACTTCCTAGATTGTTTTAAACATGAACATGTTTAGCTAGACTGATTTAATCCATTGGGATTTCTTTACTATATTGGCTTGATATTATATTATTGGATTGTTTGAGTTGGTTTTGTATTCTTCTTGTTTTCAGTATTAATAAGATTATGTATTATTCATGAGACGTTGTGAATTGTGATGTTTAGATTGCTTTATGAGATTGAGAAATCCGTTTGGCAATTGGAATTTTGAATAACAAGAACTGGTTAATAATCGCTTAGAGATAAGGATAATTAACTAGCCGGATTAAGAATTAACAAAGCTTAATAGAGGCGGATTAAAGCTTAATGCTAATTTAAGAATCAATCGTTAGGAAGAGATTCCAACTTTAGGTTATTAGGTTTAGGAATTCGGTTATCTCGAGAGAGAAACCGAATTCGGTTAAGAATTTGTCCACGGGTAGTATAATTAGACTCACCGATCCTTTATCTTTTGTTCAGTTGCCAACTAGTTTAGATTCCCTTTGGGTTTGTCTTCTTGTCTTGATTATTTCATTTATCAATTACTCATGCATCTCCCTCAGAACTTAGGTTGTAGTTAATAGTTAGTTTAGAATTTATTCATTATCCATTTTAGGTTAATATAACAAAAAACAAAGGAGTAACTCTGGGCTTTCACTTTCCCGAGGAATACGACCTTGATACTCGCCATTAGTGCTAGACTGCATCGGTAGGTTCACTGCCTTAGGTGTAGGTTGCATAAAGAGCCCATCAGTAAGTCAGTGGTAAAATGCTCCCAGGCACCAGAATGCTTATGGTGGATCGCATCATCGAAGGTCATATACGTGCTAGAAAATTCGATACTAGTAATAGCATAAAAAGAAAGAGGAGAGAGAGTCAGTCACCAATCAGAGTGTGGAAGGTATGAGTTGTATCCATCCACCTCTCGATTAGAGCATCGGCTGAAGTATAATCGACTCTCTTGGTAATCGAAGGAACTGTGGCCATAAATCGACGAAAGTCGATGTCTCTAATCCTGGTCTGGATAGAGCTAGAAAGCTCATCAAACCACTCGCGCGTGCCATAGAAATTTTTGGCGAATCGGATTGACACCATATCACCTTGGAAGGTAAAAATAAGTATTTAAACATTACATGCATACAAAAAGACTATGAGGAGTTAAGTATATGTCTATTTAATGTTATTTTTTATAAAAAAACCCTGAAAAACCTTTGTTCGGCCTATGCACAGTCGATTTGCACTGTGTAGAGCCGAATTAGCTCTGCATAGAGTCAATCGACATTGTGTAGTGCCGATCGACTGTATGCACAACCGATGGGCTATATATACAGTCGATATGCTCTACAGGCAAGGGTTTCAAAATTTTTCTTAATTTTTTATAATAAATCAATAAAAAACTTTTACGTGAAGTTTTATATTCAAAGAAAAACCATTTCAAAAAACTCTAGTTTTTTAAATATTTTTTAAAAGAAAAAAGATAATATCCATGAAAGATACTATAAATTTTGTATACAAAACAAAGTCCAAATCACATATTTTGATTGGTTTTAAATTATTGCAAAGAAAATAGTATTTTATATTCTTTCAAAGATAAGGTTATTAGTCCTGTTACCATTGGGAACAAAGCTCCAGAGTGGAAGGTTGGAGAGAACCAAACCATCCCATCTGAACATCCTCATATTAGGAAGATAATCATTCCTTATGGAGAGAAGAAAATTGAAGCCACACCTTACAAGTTAGTAGGTGAGAATTTTGAAAAGAATGTCAAAAATATTATTCAGCATAACAATTTTTCAAATACTTGTCTTAACACGATAGGAAAGCAACTGATTAAGATAGAAAGCCAGATTCAAAGACCTGCTATAGTCTTGACCTCTATGGTCTCTAATACTAGTCACCCATAAGAAAAGAGTCAAATAGAAAAACTTAAAACCCTGTCTTCAAACCCTATCAGATTTTAAAGCCTAGTCAAGACCAATTTCAAAACTAAACTGAGTTTGCTAGAGCAGTCAGAGAACAGCTCAGTAAGTTAGCCACTTCTGAATTTTTGAAGAATGTAACACTAAATATCCCTCAATCTAGTAGGATTATTAGTGCTATAGAGCAAGCCCAAAGCAGTGAATCTAATGATTCAAGACCAAAAAGTGTTATTGAAGAAGCCTCCTAAATCAATAGATTAGGGAGGCAAGCCCCTAGATTGACCTGGCATACTCCTAGAACCACTGTCCCTGACCTGAGCATAGAAAACAAGAATAATTTCCTTACCAAGTCTAGATTCAATGCCTCTTCTGTCTATTAATGGAATATAAATGGAATGTCTGAGTATAAAATCCTTAGTCTCTTACAACAGATGACCATGGTAGTAAATGCCTATAAAATCTAAAGTGATACCTCTAATAGAGCTATAACTGAACTTCTTATTGCTGGTTTTTCAAGCTAGCTTAAAGGATGGTGGGATTACCATGTCACTCAAGGTCAATAGCTACAAGTCTTAAGTGCTATCCAAACCATAGTAGAAGGAACCCCTATCCTAAATGAATTAGGAAATCTGATTGAGGATGTTGTGTCAACCTATATCCTTACGATTTCCCTTCACTTCATAGGAGATCCATCTCACCGCAAAGATAAGAATGCTGAACTTCTCAACAACATGACCTGTAAAAAGCTTAGCAATTTCCAAGCCTACAAAGACACTTTCTTAACCAGAGTCATGCTTAGGAAAGACTCCAACCAACCATTCTGGAAAGAGAAATTCTTAGCCAGTTTACCTAAAATACTAGGTGAGAGAGTCAGGAATATTATCAGAGAAGCCCATAATGGCCAAATCCCTTATGATCTCTATACTTATGGTGAATTAGTTAACCTTACTTAGAAGGAAGGACTTAAAATTTGCCATGATCTTAAGCTTCAAAGACAGCTCAAATGGGAAATGAAGAAAATTAAGCAAGAACTAGGTAGTTTTTGTAATCAGTTTGAGTATAATCCCATAGAGCCATCCCCTACATGCAAAGGAAAATGTAAGGAAAATTCTTCAAGATCTTATAAGAAAAAACATTTTCACAAAAGTATGAAGGTCCTAAATAACAAAGAAAGTTTTTACAAAAAGCCATCTTCTTCAAAAAAAATCTTCCAAACAAAAGCCCAAAAAAAATTATAGCAAAATTACTTACTACAAGTGTGGCAAGAAAGGTCATACTTCAAAGTAGCGCAAGTTTTCTAAAAAGCTTCAAGAGCTTCAAATAGAAGAAGTTTTAAATAAAATTTATGCCCTTCTAGTTGAAACCTCTGAATTGGAGTTTTTTAATTCCTCTGATAACGAAGAAGAATTCCAAATTGATGAAATTAAAATCTCATATGAATATTCTGAATCGGATTCTGACAGAGTTCCAAAGACCATTAATATTCTCAATAGGCAACAAGAAGCTCTTCTTGACGTTGTCAAGCATACTAATGACTCCCAAATTTAAAAGTAAGTTTTGAAAGAAATTTTGAAAATTGAAACCCTTATCCCATCATCTAGTAGGAATACCTACGATCTTATTACGATTTTGGAAAAAGAAATAAAGCAAAAGCATCCTCTTCCTAATGTTCAAGAACTCCAAAAAGAAATTAAAACTATTAAAACAGACTCAAAGAATTAAAAGAAAAATAACAAAATGATTATGTTTTACTCTAAAGCTTGATTTTAAAGCAAAACAGTGAATCAGATTCTAATGAAGAAAATAAATTTTAAAATCTTGAGGTTTCTGAGAGTGTTCCAAAAAATTTTATAAATGTTCTAAAAGAAATTACCTTAAAAAAATATCTGGTTCAAATAAAACTTATTTTCCCTAATGATTTTTAAATAGAAACTATAGCCTTGTTTGATACCGGAGCAGACCTTAATTGTCTCAATTATGAGGTGGTTCCTAAAAAGTATCATTCAGAGACAAACGAAAAACTCACTTCTGCCAATAATTCAAAGATTAAAATTGTCAAAAAAACTGAAGCTGCAATTTTAAGCAAAGACGTTGCTTTAAAAAATATTTTCATTCTTACAAAGGATTACATCAAACGGTTATTTTGGGAACTCATTTCATTAATTTGATTACTCCCTTTAAAGTAACTACATATGGTATCATTTTCAAAACTAAGAATTCAAAAGTTGTTTTTAGAAAAATCTAAGAAAAGAAATCTCAATCTTATAAAGGTTCACTCGATTTGTAATTTTTAGATAAATGCTTTAATTAAAGGAAAGGAAACCCAACTACTCCATTTGAAGCAAGATATGGGTTTACAAAGAATTCAAAGCCAATTACAAGTGATTTTGTTCAAAAAAAGATTTCTGATTTTCAAATAAAAATTGAAAGAGAAGTTTGTTTAGATCTTCCAAATGCTTTATGGAAAAGAAAACAACATATGATAGATTTACTATATGAAAGAGAATTTAGTGAAAGACAAATCCCTACCAAAGCTAAGCCCATTCAAATGAACGAGAACTTAGAAAAATATTGTAGGATAGAAATTCAAGACTTAGAAAAAAAAGATTTGATTACCAAATCACGATCACCCTGGTCTTGTGCAGCTTTTTATGTTAATAAAAATAGTCAAATAGAAAGAGGTGTCCCTAGGTTAGTAATTAACTATAAACCTTTAAATAAAGCTCTTAAGTGGATTAGATATCTTATTCCAAACAAAAAAGATCTTCTTCAAAAGCTTCATTCTGCTTTCATTTTCTTAAAGTTTGATATGAAGTTAGGATTTTGGCAAATCCAGATTCATTTCAAAGACTGTTACAAAACTGCATTTACAGTTCCATTTGGCTAGTATGAATGGAATGTAATGCCATTTGGTTTTAAAAAAAGCCCATTCTGAATTTCAAAGAATTATGAATGACATTTTTAATCCTTATTCAAAGTTCTGCATTGTGTACATTGATGATGTATTGATTTTTTCAAGTTCTCTTTAACAACATTTTAAATATTTAGAGACGTTTTTCTATGTTATCAAGAAAAATGGCTTAGTTGTTTCAAAATCTAAAATCTCTTTATTCCAAACAAAGATCAGATTTCTTGGGCATTGCATCTCTCGGGGAACTATTACCCCATTTGAAAGATCTCTAGCCTTTATTTCAAAGTTTCTTGATAAAATTTATAAAAAAAGACTGAATTACAAAGATTTCTTGGCAGTTTAAATTATGTCATGGACTTTTGTCCAAATTTAAACTGTTTTGCAAAGCCTCTCTGTGATAGGTTGAAGAAAAATCCCCATGCATAGTCTAATGAGCATACAAAGATTGTTCAAAGCATCAAAAAGCAAGTTTCTGAAATTCCATGTTTGCATCTTGCTAATCCATCTGCATTCAAAATAGTTGAAACCAATACATCAGATTTAGGTTATGGTGGAATTCTAAAATAAGTTCAAAGCAATAAAGAGTGTATTGTCCAATTTACTTCTGCACACTCGAATGACACTTAAAGAAATTATTCAACCATCAGAAAAGAAATTCTTTCAATAGTCCTATACATTTCAAAGTTTCAAAGTGATCTTTTAAATCAAAGATCCTTTTAAGGATTGATTGTAAATCTATAAAAGAAGTATTACAAAAAGATGTCCAAGATATAGCTTCAAAGCAAATTTTTGCTAGATGGCAAGCCATTCTTTCTATTTTTAATTTTAAAATTAAATATATATGAGGAGATTCAAATTCAATACCAGATTTTCTTACAAGAGAGTTCCTTCAAAAACAGGAGTGGCAATGCCTCGAAAAACAAAAGCAAAAGATAAAGAAAAAAAGCCAAAAGAAAGTTCAAAAAGAATACAAAGCCTACATTTGTCATGCTGAGATTTTACGAAATAATTCTGATTACATGATTTAATACTTTAATTATTTATTTAATCACTATTTATATAAGTTTCATTTTCTGCATTATGATTTTATTAATTGCGAGTTGACTCGAGATGGGACGGTAGTAGAACATGCCACTTGATGGGTTGCATCAGGACCGCGTGCACACTGATATGAATCCGAGACTGATAATAAAAGGGTAAAAGGATAAATTTAAAAAGATAAATTTAGGACTTGCCCTGGTCGAGCATTGCTCTCTAGGCTGAGTAGAGTGTGTTTGCTGGAGTAGAGGTCCCTGGTTGAGCATTGCTCTTTGGGCGCCGGCTTATTTGGAAACCTAAGTGATTGGACTGGATTTAAGGACCCTGGTCAAGCTTCGCTCTTTGGACGCCAGTCTTATTGGAGTAAGAGAGCTGAAAGGCTAAGACTGTTAGTGATAATTAAGTGACCGAATTGGATTTAAGGACTCTAGTCGAGCTTCGCTCTCTGGGCGCCAGTTTTGTTGGAGTGAGAGAGTCGAGACTGTTAGTGATGGGGCTAGGGTTCTACTGAGGTGCTCCGTCCCGTAGTATGAAATAAAATTTATTTTATTTTACAGAAGCATAGCATGACACTTACCTTATTTTAATTAAACAAATGTTTTATTGAGGTATTTATATTCGTTTTGGGATATATGATTTTAACTCACTTTCGAGATTGACAGTCTTAATTTATCTGTTTTTCAGGTGATTGTTAGTCTTCCCATAGTTCTTATCTAGCAGCCCGACTCCTTCATCATCGGGTTGATGTAATTGATTTTGGTATGTTTGACTTGTAAAATCTTAGATTCTCCACAGTAGAAATTTTAGACTTATCAGTTTGTAATTTTATATCAAGTCTCGCCTAATTATGCTGGCAGACCGAATTTAAATTTATAGCACCTGTTGATTTAAGATTAATTGTAGAAAAGTGCTTTGGATTGAGTCCATATTCCAATTTGATTGAGTTAGTGAATAGTCATACTTACTACGGGATTTGGTGGCTTTAAGCTACCCATTCCCTAATGCCGGTCACGACCCCACAGATCGGGTCGTGACACTGCCTCCTCTAAAGAAAAGTCTAAAGCCTCATCATCTTCTTCAAGCACCAGCTCTGCAGCCATTCACTTAGATGGTGACTCCAATGAAGATGATTGTTTTGGGATATTCAAGCCCATAAAATAAAATATTGTAAAGCCTTGAAAAGCACTTGGGTTGAAAATAAGAAATGGCGGCATGCGGTGACATTCTATAACGGGCCAAAAGCCTGAATGAAAAAAAAAAGTCTTTTCAAAAGAAAAAGAAGATAAAAGATTCTCTTATCCTGCACCATTATTAAAGAAAAAGAAAAATGACTCTATTATTTCAAAGCATGATAGACAACTTTTGCTCCATCTCAGGAAAAGAAAGAAGCCTCCTGCTCCATTATCAAAAGCATCCAAAGAATGAATTATTGAAGCTGAAGGCTCAAGACCTCTATAAAAGAGGAGGTTTCAAAGAAGAAGGCAGAACGGAAAACTAGAATAAAATATTATATTCTTCAAGTTCTCTGTAATCAGTAGAAATATAGTGAGATAAGAGTGTTGAGAGTAAGAGAGATCCTTTTCCTCTTGTATTCTATAACTCTAATCTTGTAAGTTATATTTCTTTCCAAAGCTTTTATTTTAAAGATTGTATATTTGTTTAATAAATAAACACTCGCTTTTTTTTTTACTCTGTCAGTACAATTAGATAACAGGTTTGCTCTGTGCTTGCCTCATCTAAGGATCCTGCACATCAGAACCTTGTTATTTATCTGTTTTCTCCATTATTACAAGTGTATACTCTGTGCTTGCTTCATTTGAGGATCTTGCACATCATAAACTTGTTATTTTATCTGTTTTCTCCACTATTGGTCTTGTTACTTCTCTGTTTTCTCCACAACTAGTATCAGAAAATAGTTTAATCAGAGCTTGCCACCTAGTATTATTAAAAAATGATGTTTGTTACTTTTTTATTAAGACTAATTTATCAAAAGTAATTTTTTTTTCTCTTTTTAGTCTATAATTGTAACAATAACTATATATATATATTAAGTTGAAAGAAACAGTATGGTTTAACTACAACTTGTCATCCAGAATTACTAAAGAAACGATATTTTTCACTTTTTTATAAAAATTAATTTATCAAAAGTAATTCTTTTCTCTTTTAGTCTATAATCATAATAATAATAATTTTTAAAATTTTATTTTTAATGTATTTTTTATTATTTTAATTTATTTATTTGTTTTGTTTTGTTTTCACATAGTATTTCTTGCTACGTTACAAAATCTTACTTTAAACTTAATTATTCATTTGATATATTTATTCTTTTTATTTATTAATTTGAGTTTATTAGTGAATTTTGTATTCTCTTTTTATAGCTTAATTACTTTTTTTCATTTTTATTTTTATTCATTTTTATCTAAAATTTGTATTTATCTTTAGCTTTTATTTTTTCTTTTTTAGTGATCCATTTTTTATATATATTAATTGTAAAAAGAGTATAAACATTATATAATTTCATAACATTCTATGATTTCTACCTAAAAACATTCTTAAATAAAAAATAAGAAATTTTATTTTAATAAGAAGGTATTGAAGCCATTTAAGTTTTTTTGGCATCCCAATACAAACGGAGAGCATCCAAGACTTAAGCCGCATCAATTTATTTTTTCCTTCTATGCTTCTATACTTCAATATTATTTTTTATTTTTTATTTTATTTTTATTACAAATTTAATTAGTAATGAATAACTAATTGTATTTGTTCATGCATATTTTATATATTATCAATAAACTTAGAATTTAAGTATAATTTTTTTATTTTTTTATATTTTATAGATCTTTATATTATTTATATTAGTTTTCAATTTTCAGGTCAAGAATTTAAAAGTGTGATAAATAAAACTGAACTAGTCAAAATAGACTAGAACTGGCTCAGAATCATGAGACGATTCAAAATTAGTTTTTCCTCATCTAGAACTAAAACTATATTAGTTCTAATTCAACTTGTAATTAATTTTTTATTTCTTAAAAAATTGATTAGAACATGCCAAAATCGAAATTGTGAATCGATCGATTCTATTGTCACAATGTCTACTTTTACATATGCTAAGATACTTATTATATTTATATTTGATTTAAAAATTAATATCAATAAGAAAAATTAATATATATGTTTTATTAATTATTTAGTTTACATTAAAAATTATATAATAATTTAGATGAAAATTGACTAATATAATTATAAGGATGGTAAATTCAACCATACCATATGAATATAAAATTAATTCACTATAAAAAAAAACTGCCAATTTACCGACGAAAAGTTTCATCGGTAATGGAAGGCAAACCATCAGTAAACACAAATACCGACATATTAGAATCAGAAATAATCCATCATTAATTTTGTTGTCGGTAATAATTTACCGACGGAAAACTAGACGGTCGGTAAATTATCAACGGCAATTGCTATCGCTAATTTGTCAGAAAGGCTGTTGGTAAAGTGTCTTTCATTTTATTAATTAGAGACAATTCACTGACGGAAATGCTATCGTAAATCCGTTGTTAAATTAGACATTTAGAGATGGTTTCCTTTTGACAGTAAATCATTGGTACTTAATTATATTCTTTTTTAAAAGAAAAAATGTCCAAAACTCGTCGGTAAGTTGTTGAATGTAAATAATAGTAATTTATTTTAATTTTATATACACTTGAGTGATTCATTGTATATTAAAAAAGAAATTTAGAAAAGTAAATAAGTGTGTGAGACATAAATATTACAATGATATAAAAAAAGGTAAGTGTCAAAAGTCATAATGTAGTCTAAATGTCAAAAATAAACTAATGAGCTGGTGACTCATTATCACTAGAAGACTAGGGAAGGGGCTGAGCTTGAGGCTAAGCTGAGCACATCTCATGAATCTGATGGCAAGGTCTTGTAAATGTTGTTGCAAGTCTTGAATCTACACATTCTGCTCCTGAATCTACAGTTTATGTTCTTGCAATTGTACGTTTTGCTCAAACACCCTTGTTTGCAAGTAAGCTCGATAAAATTTGTACTACCACGGAAAGGATGTGTCATTGAAGAAGAAGTAGAACCGCGATGACAAAAATCAAAAGCCTACGAGTTGAGACCGTAGACCCGACTCTTCTTCTCGCGCCGATAATTCAAATAATAAAGAGTTGTCATCCACGGTCTCAAAAGTTTGTGTAAGCTGCTCTTTCCTCATCTGATAAGTATCCTGAAAATTGAGTGAAACAATTCAAGATATATCAATAACTCGAATAATGGAATTAAAGATATTTTACATTAGGTAAGTTATCGTACATGAATAGCTTTCGACTTCGAGTCTACAAAAGTCTAGTTGTCATCCTTTTTAGTGTGGGCGTGCAGAAACAACTCTGAAGCAGTAGATGGGTGTTTTAATGATTGCGTCCGATTAATAGAAAGTGAATATAAGTGATCAAAATATATGTTGTATTACAAAAATTCAAATAATAAAACTTACAAGTTCTCTCCCATGCTCGTGATGGATAGTCGTGCCTCATGTATGCGTAGATAGTCCAAACCCATCAGAAGCGTGTGACAATCAATTCTCGGAATACTGCTCCAATATCTGCTTGGCCTCAGGATTGTTCCATTCTGTTCCAAGCTTTTGGATTCACAAACTCTGGCTTTTTGCTTGCCTTCTTTATCTCGTATATCATATCATAATATCGAGTGGCAGCTTTCTTCTTCCACGCCTCTCGAACGAGGGCATCTACCGCTTCCTCCTACAAGCACTGCTTCTACAAAAATCAAACTATTATAAGTTACACATAATATATATATATTACACATGTTTGAACAATATTTATCAAAAACATACCTTCAATTTATCAAAGTATTAGTCCTTAGTTTTCTTAAAGTTAACTTCCACCTGATCCCTTTCGCATCTATCTTCTCTTTAAAATCTTCAAAATTCTGCATGAGCAAGACCTAAATGGCTCCAACTTATAACAATGCAGATAAAACATAATACATGTTAGTGCATATAATTTAATAAATAAATATTTATAAAACTGATACATACAATAAAATAAATTATATATTCCTTCCATATTATTGTGCAAGTTCATTCGAAGGTGACTATGTATCGACTCCGAATCAGCATAGGATATGGACCCAGCTGTAGTTGTTGTACCAGACGTTATTGGCGTTAATGGAGGTAAAGCTGGTACATCCATCGATGTAGGTGGTGATGGTGAGTGTGCACTAGAACAGCGAGGTGGATGTAATGACGAAGACTGTGAAGGTGGAAGAGTATGTGATGATGAAGGCTATAAAGCTAGAGGTGGAGGAGATGATGATGGTGCTAGTGCAGTATGCATGGTAGGAGGTGGAGGATTTGTGGTGGTAGATGGCGATGGTATAGGTATAATAGTCGACGCCTACTAGCGTCTCTCTTCCTACCTGCCATGTGGAAACCCATACACATTTACAATATATATACCATATAAGTAAATTACATCAAAAGTAATTATTTAAAATTACAGAGTTACAAGCATGCATATTTACAAAATTATAATCTTAATAAATAAATTGAACTAAATATAGGAAATTCGTAATCAAACTAATCACGTTCATTCTTGTCTTCATCTATATCTTCTGAATCTGACTTAAGTATTAGTACATATGAATCTTCATGTTCATCATCAACTAAATCAACAAATACTCTTTCAACGTCATTCAAGAGCACACATTCATCAATGATTGTAGATATTTATTTGATACGCAGATTCATTGGCTCATATTCTTGATAGGTCGTATGACTGATTGTTGGTGCCCCAATTTCAGTAGGAAAATCGATAACCGGCCTCGCCTTGATTTTGCACACAGCCAACCAGTCCGACTTATCCCTTCTCAAGTTGGGATAAGGGACATAATAGACTTGTTCAGCTTGTATAATGAGAATAAATAGTTCATACTTGTTGAGTCTATGCTTTGGGTTAACATCCACTAAAGGATATAATCTATGCACTTTCATCCTAACATTATCAGTAGGATCAAATCATTTACACTTGAATAGTACAGTTCATATAATTGGGAGCCTTGGATATTCTAATCACAGAATCTCTATTAATCATCCATAATAGTTACTCTCGGTTTTACTATAATTTAAGCCTTTTATACAAACTCCACCATTGGATGTTGATTTAATTGAACCATGAGCCTCCATATGGGATTTATAACCATTAACAAAATATACTAGATAAGTTCCAACCATACGTAAAGGCCCTTTTGCAAAATCTTGGATGAACTCGTTTCTAATATGGCAGACCTAAAAATGATACAACAAATTTGATATTCAAATTTTGATGAAATAACATTTGTTGTTTATAAAGTTTGGACTAATTACTTATATAGGTCTCAAAACAGTCTGCAAAATAGTTGTCAAGTATTCCATCAAGCTTAAAATCTAGTAATTTAAAGTGATGTTCTTTCCAACTCATCCGTAAATATGCTACATAATGAAAGAATATGCTAAAACTTAGTTGCCATGTGGAGGGGAGGGAAAGTGTGATAAAAAAATTAAATTTACTTGACACACGAATCAACCTCCTCACAGTTCAATAAAACATATGTTCGTGCAGTCTTATACTCAATTCCAGACATCTTCTTTGATTTTGGTCACCCTTAAATGGAATAATTTTACCATGCCTCACTGATCCCTTATTCTTTTTGAAATGAGGCTAGTTATAGACTTTGCAACTAGTCAAGTCACTGTCACTTTTCCAGTAAATTATACATCTATTCTTACAACATTCTATTTTTTCTACTGAAAGACCTAGATCCTTAACCAATTTCTTTGTTTTGTAACAATTATCTACCATATTATTTCCCTCTGGTAACACTTGATAGGAATTGTAGGCTTCATCAATTAACTCCCCAATAGCAAAAATACTATGATAAGTTGAATTAGAAGAAAACTAGAAATTACGAATTTAATCCACAAATTCGGATCGTTCAAAGATTGAAGTAAGGAGATAGGTGCTACTTAACCCCTTTACCAACAAGAATAAAGATACCAAGACAGACTTTGAATGTCCTCTTATGCCACAAACAAGATAGTTTAATAAATAACAAGAAAACAAACATTTAGATTTTGACACCACAAGCTAGAATAAAGCTTGATAAGTCACAAAGTTCATGCAAGAAATTAAAGATAAAATTCCTTACAATAAAACTTAAACAAAGTTATAATTCATATATCAAATTCAATCTTGCCCAAAGAAAGAAAAGGACTTGTTTATATAGAGTACAAGTCCATGCACACACTACTAAAATAGACTCACACACATAGAATTACTTTTACTCTTAAATGGCCTTAGTAACCACTACCCACATTAGTAGCCATTACTTGGTATTAATTACCCCATTAACTTATATATGGTGGCTCTTAATAACCACTACCCATATAGAGTACAAGTCCATGCATACACTACTAAAATAGACTCACACACATATAATTACTTTTACTCTTAAATGGCCTTAGTAACCCCTACCCACATTAGTAGCCATTACTTGATATTAATTACCCCATTAACTTGTATATGGTGGCTACATGTAACTCTAATTGTTATTAACACAAAAACAAGTTAAATATTATTCCTTGGGCCTCCACAAATGCCTTATTGGGTTGGAATTCTTGGGTTTTCCAAATGTACCTAATTAAACCCAATATGACTTCTTGAAGCTTCTTGGATTTGGACCTTGTGATTGGACCTTCTTGTACTATTAATGGATCTTGGATCTCTTTAAGCTTTGAATTTGGATTCACATCATTCCCCCTTTCTTCAAAAGGATTTGTCCGCAAATCAGCTCCATCATCTTCATCACCTACATCGAACAAAGATAAGTCACTAACATTGAAAGTAGCACTAACATTGTCATACTCACTTGGAAGTTCTAGCTTATAGGCATTGTCGTTGATGCGTTGAAGCACTCTAAAAGGACCATCTCCTCTTGGCATAAGCTCTGATTTCCTTTGGTTAGGAAATCTTTCCTTCTTCAAGTGCACCCACACCCAATCTCTGAGCTCAAAAATGACTTGCTTCCTCCATTTTTTGTGTTGCTTTTCATATTGGAGTGTCTTCTTCTCAATGTTTGCATGCACCTTCTCATGCAAAGTCTTTATGAACTCAGCTTTTTGTTTCCCCTCTAAATTAGCTTTGTCCAATGGCAATGGTAGCAAATCTAATGGAGTCAATGGATTGAATCCATACATAACTTCAAAGGGTGAGCAATTTGTTGAACCATGCACACTCCTATTGTAAGCAAATTCCACATGTGGCAAACATTCTTCCCAATTCTTCATATTTCTTTGGATGACAGCCCTCAAAAGTGTTGAAAGTGTCCTATTGACCACCTCCATTTGTCCATCCGTTTGCGGATGAAAAGTTGTAGAATACAAAAGCTTTGTCCCCATCTTTTCCTAAAGAGTCTTCCAGAAGTGATTTAGGAATTTAACATCCCTATCATTCACAATGGTCCTTGACACTCCATGTAGCCCTACAATCTCCTTAAAGAATAGATTGGCAATATGGGTTGCATCATCCGTCTTGTAACATGGAATGAAATGTGCCATTTTGCTAAACCTGTCCACAATAACAAAAATAGAATCTCTCCCTCCATTAGACCTAGGTAATCCTAAACAAAGTCCATAGAAATGTCTACCCAAGGTTCATTTGGTATGGGAAGAGGTGTACACAAACTATGAGGCATTGCTTTGGATTTGGATTTGGCTTGTTTGTAAGTAATGCATTTCTCACAAATTCTCTCAACATCCCTTTTCATGTGTGGCCAAAAGAAATGGTCACCCAACACATCTAAAGTTTTCTTAATCCCAAAATGCCCCCATTAAACCTCCACTATATGCCTCTCTCACAAGTAACTCTCTCAAAGAACTTTGTGACACACACAATTTATTTTCCCGAAAAAGAAAACCATCAAACTTATAGAACTTATTAAAACCCCCTTTCTCACATACCCCATAAACATTAGCAAAATCAGGATCATTAGAATAAAGATCTTTGATGTATTCAAATCCTAATAATTTTGCATCAAGTTTAGAGATCAAGGCATACCTTCTTGACAATGCATCGGCCACCACATTTTCTTTCCCTTGCTTGTACTTAATGATGTACGGAAAGGATTCAATGAATTCCACCCATTTTGCATGTCTCTTGTTGAGCTTTCCTTGTCCTTTGAGATACAATGCATAGAACTCCTTGTCATATGTAGGGTAGTTTAGACTTGCTCCACTTAGCTTTTCGCTAAAGAATGCTATGGGCTTGCCTTCTTGCATCAAAACTCCTCCAATACCTATGCCACTTGCATCACACTCAATCTCAAAAGGTTTAGTAAAATTTGGCAAAGATAACAAGGGTGTAGAACTTAATTTGTCTTTTAGCAAGTTAAAAGCCTCATCTTGTTCAATTCCCCACTTAAAACCAATATTCTTTTTTATGCATTCAGTTAAAGATGCAGCTATGGTAAAAAAATTCTTAATGAACCTTCTATAAAAGCTAGCTAAACCATGAAAGCTTCTTACATCACTTACACTTGTGGGTGTTGGCCATTCTTTAATTACTTTTACATTTTCTTGATCAACATGAATGCCCTTGTCATTGACAATATATCCAAGAAAAGTAATTTCATTAATGCAAAAATAACATTTCTTTAGATTAGCATACAACTTCTCTTCTCTAAGCACATAACACAAGTCAAATGTTGTACATGCTCATCTAAATTTTTGCTATAAACATGAATGCCCTTGTCATTGACAATATATCCAAGAAAAGTAATTTCATTAATGCAAAAACAACATTTCTTTAGATTAGCATACAATTTCTCTTCTCTAAGCACATAACACGAGTCAAATGTTGTACATGCTCATCTAAATTTTTGCTATAAACCAAGATATCATCAAAATAGACAACAATAAATTTGCCTATGAATGCTCTTAAAACATTATTCATCAATCTCATGAAAGTGCTTGGTGCATTAGTTAAACCAAAAGGCATTACTAACCACTCATATAAACCATGTTTAGTTTTAAAAGTTGTTTTCCATTCATCACCTTCTCTCATTCTAATTTGATGATAACTAAATTTTAAATCAATTTTTGAAAACAAATATGAACCATGCAATTCATCCAACATGTCATCTAGCCTAGGAATGGGATGTCTATACTTCACCATGATTTTTTTGATGGCACGACAATCAACACACATCCTCTAAGTTCCATCTCTCTTAGGCACTAACAAGACGGGTACGGCACATGGACTCATGCTTTCACGAACATAACCCTTCTCCATAAGCTCACTCACTTGCTTTTCAATTTCCTTGGTCTCCTTCGGATTACATTTATATGCTGGTCTATTTGGAATGCTTGCTCCGAGTATGAAATCAATTTGGTGCTCAATGCCTCTTTTAGGTGGCAAACCATTTGGAATTTCTTCCGGAAATAAATCTTCATAAACCTGCAAAAGATCAAAAACAACACTAAGCAAACAATTGGTTATTTCGTTAGAAATATGCAAAATCTCCTTGTACATAAGTACAAGCATGTGTTGCCTCAAAAGTATAGCTTTCTTCACATCACTTATTTTTGCATAAACACTCATTTTTCTTTCATTTGAACCTTTCTTGTTTTCTCTCACCATGTGTTTCCCATTTTGATCAAGAGAATTGGAATTTTTAGGTTCACTCATCTCACCTTTTTCTTTACTCTTAAAAGTTTCCCTTCTCAAAAAATTTTCCAATGAAGAACCCATTTCTTCATATTGTTGCTTGATGCGTATTTGGTCTTCAAAAATCTATTTTGGAGTTAATGGTCCAAGGTTAAATCTTTTTCCATCCATAGTCAAAGTATACATATTTTTGAATCCATCATGACTAGCCCTTCTATCATATTGCCAAGGTCTCCCCAACAACATATGTCCGGCCAACATTGGTAACACATCACACAACACCTCATCCTTATATCTACCAATTTGAAAAGAAACTAAAACTTGCTTATTTACCTTTACAACTCCACTTTCATTAAGCCATTGCAACTTGTATGGTCTTGGGTGCTTGGTAGTAGGCAACTTCAATTTCTCCACTAACAAAGTGCTTGCTACATTGGTACAATTCCACTATCCACAATCATATTGCACAACTTGTTAGAAATCAAACAATGAGTATGAAACAAATTCTCCCTTTGCTCCCTATGGACATCATATTTTTTTTGCAAACTCAATGTTCTTTGAACAACAAGATTATCTCCCTTAGCACATTCAACATCACTACAATCTTCTAAAGAAGGCATATCATCATCACTATCCCCTCACTCTCTGACTCAATATCACCATCCCTTAGAATCATAGCTTTCTTATTTGGACATTCCCTAGCAATGTGCCCATGACCCAAACACTTAAAATATTTTATTCCCCTAGTTTAGGTTGGTTGATTCTCACCCTTTCCCTTATTACCCAAGTCAATTTTAGGTTTAGTTTCTTCCACTTTTAACTTAGTAAAAGGTTTATCATCCTTTTTCCCCCAAGAAGTTTTCCAAGAAGAAGAAGAACCTATATTTGGTTTAGAATCATACCTCTTTCTTTTCAATTGCCTTTCCGCTTTCATGGCCAAATTCACTATATCTTCAATCTCCACATAATATTGCAAATCAACAACATCAGTAATGTTTTTGTTTAGCCCTCTCAAGAACCTTGCATGGTAGCTTCACAATCTTCTACTATATTTGCTCTAATCATAGCCTTCTCCATTTCTTTGTGATACTCCTCCATACTCATGAATCCTTGAATTAGAGTTTGTAACCTTTGATGAAGCTCTCTATAGTAGTGGCTTGGAACAAACCTCTTTCTTATGATTTGCTTCATTTCCCTCCAAGACTCCGCGATTCTTTCTCTATATCTACGTCTTTCCTTGCAAAATTGATCCCACCAAACAATTGCATAATCACTAAACTCAACAACGGCAAGTTTTACCTTTTTCTCCTCCGAATAATTATGACATTCAAAGATGAGTTCCACTTTCCGCTCCCATTCAAGGTACACATCTGGATCATTTCTTCCTTGGAATGAAGGAATCTTCATTTTGATGCTTCTATGGTTGCGATCAACATCATCATTTGGATGTCCTCTCCTAGCTTGTCTTAGGATTGATTTGTTGTCCTACCAAGGTGACTTGATCATCATCCAAAACATCCTCTGCTTCATAGTCCTCTTGGTCAATTGGTGGACGTCTCTTTCGTCTAGGCTCTCCTTATAATTGGTTAAGGATGCCATCATGCCTTTTTAATTTTTCATTGACTCCCGCCATCATATTAAACATTCTTTTGAATTGTTGTTGCATAGCTTGAATTACATGATCATTTGTAGAAGAAGAACTTGTGTCTTTTGACATGATTGTAAAACCTAAAAGTTTAACAAAAGAAAATAGAAAGAAACAATCTCACAACACTCCCTCACGTGTTTCACTCAAAATTAATGTATACCACTAGTGTTTACACTCAATTTTGGCTTTTTTTTCTCTAATGATCTCACACTCTTGCCTTTTACCTCTCAAATTTGCCTTTTGATTTCTTAGATGAACTAAGTTTCTCAATCAAACAAAATTTCAAGGATGTAGTAATCAATGATAAATAAATAAAAAACAAGGTAGGCTAATAAGAAAATAATAAGGTAGGCTTAAAGAAATGAACAATTTGTAGCAAATAGGCTAATAGAAATGAAAGATAAAGATAGATCATCAAAGAACACAAAGACACAGAATTATAAAGATAGATCTCAATGGAATATGAAGAGTCAATTTCTTTTTTTTTTATGTAATCTGAGATCTAACACAAGAATATTAAAGATAACAAAAAAAAATTATGGACGAATTTTTTTTTTTTTTTGATATATGCAACCAAAATCTTGAGATAAGAAGAATAAAGATAAGAAAAATAATAACAAGAAAAACAGATGGCAAAAGGTACAAAATATAAGATGAACACAAGATATTGAGAATTAAAAGATAGTTTTGGATATGCAAACCTCAATCTTGAGCCAATGCTCTAATACCACTTATGATAGGAATTGTAGGTTTCATCAATTAACTCCCCAATAGCAAAAATACTATGATAAGTTGAATTAGAAGAAAACTAGAAATTACCAATTTAATCCACAAATTCGGATCGTTCAAAGATTGAAGTAAGGAGATAGGTGCTACTTAACCCCTTTACCAACAAGGATAAAGATAACAAGACAAACTTTGAATTTTCTCTTATGCCACAAACAAGATAGTTTGATAAATAACAAGAAAACAAACATTTAGATTTTGACACCATAAGCTAGAATAAAGTTTGATAAGTCACAAAGTTCATGCAAGAAATTAAAGACAAAATTCCTCACAATAAAACTTAAACAAAGTTATAATTCATATATCAAATTCAATCCTGCCTAAAGAAAGAAAAAAACTTGTTTATATAGAGTACAAGTCCATGCACACACTACTAAAATAGACTCACACACATAGGATTACTTTTACTCTTAAATGGCCTTAGTAACCACTACCCACATTAGTAGCCATTACTTGGTATTAATTACCCCATTAACTTGTATATGGTGGCTCTTAATAACCACTACCCATATAGAGTACAAGTCCATGCATACATTACTAAAATAGACTCACACACATAGGATCACTTTTCTCTTAAATGGCCTTCGTAACCACTACCCACATTAGTAGCCATTACTTGATATTAATTACTCCATTAACTTGTATATAGTGGCTACATGTAACCCTAATTGTTATTAACACAAAAACAAGTTAAATATTATTCCTTGGGCCTCCACGGATGCCTTATTGGGTTGAAATTCTTGGGCTTTTCAAATATCCCTAATTAAACCCAATATGGCTTCTTGAAGCTTCTTGGATTTGGACCTTGTGATTGGGTCTTCTTATACTATTAATGGATCTTGGATCTCTTTAAGCTTTGAACTTGGATTCACATCAACACCTCTTGTAAAAACTAAGTCAAGTCATCAAAACATCTCTCAAAAAAAGGGTGCTCTGACTTCATATGCAACAAACGTGCCACTGCTAACATCTAAGAATATTTTTTACATGTCCCATAATTTTTCATCAATGACATTTAACATGTCATAAATTTTTAAGCTTTGAACTTGGATTCACATCAACACCTCTTGTAAAAACTAAGTCAAGTCATCAAAACATCTCTCAAAAAAAGGGTGCTCTGACTTCATATGCAACAAACGTGCCACTGCTAACATCTAAGAATATTTTTTTACATGTCCCATAATTTTTCATCAATGATATTTAACATGTCATAAATTTTTTGTACACTTGGATTAGGTTCTTCGCCATGCTCTTTAGTTCCAACTTAGGGCCAACTACATTAAGAACCATTTATCGATATGGATCCATAGATGCTTTTGTATAAACCTCCGCTGGTAAATGACATTCTGAAGGCTCATAAGATGTACTCACATATGGTTTTCCATGCCGATCCTACACATAATGATCTGCAACATACCCCTTTCTAAACAAATGCATTCTAACCACATCTAATTTTGATACTTTTGATTATGATACTTTTTATATGGACATCTTATTTCAGTCATATCATTCATGCTCGACCGATTACATGTAAAAGCGATAAATGTTTCAACTCCTTTCATAAAATATTTATTGATCATTCTATCAATACTAAGCCTACTATACATCCAGTCCCGATTCGAATTCATTTATAACTCCCGAGGACACATATAACTTACATATTTAGTTCTCAGTCATAATATACGGTTTATTAGAAATAATATGGTAACTCCTAGAAGCATTCTAGTTTTTTTTCAAAAGAAGCTACCAAGAATCTGGCAGCATTTTCTTATAAAAAGAACATCTATCTCTCGTAAAATAGTCTATTTTTTATAATAATATATTACGCACTTCTAATATATTTAAATAAAATAAAAAGGTTGTGCCTTCAGTACTCCTCAGGCTATAAAATGCCCGGCATTACAAAATAAATGTTTTGGCCAATTAAATAAATAAAATATAATCATACATCAATAAAAAATTAAGAAGTCTTTAAAAAATTAAAAGCATGTACCTCTAATACTCCTCGGACCATCAAATGCTCGGCATTACATAATAAATTTCTCCGTCAAACAAATGCATAAAATTTAAGTAGACATCAACTTAAATAAAAATTTGCACTTCTTAAATATTTAAAAATAAATAAAAAGGTTAAGCCTCCAATACTCCTCGGATCTGCAAATGTCCGGCATTTCACAATAAATTTCTTTATTAAATAAATCAAAAAATATAATTAGACATCAAATAAGAAATTATGCACTTCTTAATTTTAAAAAATAAAATAAAAGTTTACGCCATTTATTGTGTAAATTTTTTTAACTGACTATTGTGTAACGAATTAATTAATTTACATAATAAGTATTTTTTAACTATTTAATTTACTAACTTCTAAATTAAACATACTAAAACAATGAAATATTAATTTAACTAACAATTTAGATAAATATTTTTCAAATTATTTAACAATTATAATTTACTATTATATTTGTACAGATATTTAATTTACTATATAATATATTTACAAAAACAAATCTACTATTTTTTCTAACTACTTTATTATTTAATTTATATCTATTTATTTTAATTTTTAATTTATCTAAAACTAACTCTTAAATTGATGTTACTAGCTAAATTAATTATTAGTATAACATAATTATAATTTACTAACTTTTCTAACTACTTCATTATTTAATTTATTATATAATTAAATTAATTATTAGTTTAACTCAAATTAATCTAAAATTAACTCTTAAATTAATTTTACAATCTAAATTAACTTAAAATATTAATCAAATATAAAATATAAAAAAACCAAAAAATATTAAAAAAAGAAAATTAACATTTAATATAAATCAAATATAAAATATACAAAAACAAAAACACTTACCTTTTTCAATAAGGACAACAACGGCGGGGCAGTGACATAGGGGGCGGCGAGACAGCAGGAGAGTGAAGGACAGTGGCGGCACAGGGGAGGGGTGAGGGTGAGGGTGAGGAAGGAGAGAGGGGAAGGGTGAGGAGGAGAGGAGGGGAGGGGCTGCTACTACTACTTACATTGAGGAGTTAGGTTAACTCCTCAAATATAAGGGATGATACAAATGTTACGTTTCATTTAAGTTATTTACCAATGGATTACCAACAGAATAATCCGTCGGTAAATTGCTTAAACGAAATGCAGGGTTACATGATCTTTACACTTACCGATTGAATAATCCGTCGGTAAATTACTTGCTTGTAACACTATATTTCGTTTAAGTAATTTATCAACGGATTATTCCATCAGTAAATTAGCGACTTCCTCAATTGTCGCTAAATAATTCAAAGTTGTTGTTATTTCTGGCACCAAATTGCACCATAACTTACCAATAGAATAAGAAAATTGTCGATAATAGTAATTGGTGAACCATCCCTAATCCACCAGTGTACCTGCCGCCAATTTTTGCTGTTGAATTTATCGATGGAATCTTGCTGTTGGTAAACTTTCGTTGGTAGTCCATTAGAAATCCATCGACAAGTTGCTATGATTGCATATAGTTGCTAATCCATCGGTAATTTGATGGAAATTAGTGACAGTTTCCTTTTCGTCGGTAAATGCCATTGCTAAACTATCTTTTTCATGTAGTGATTCATAAATAAAATATAAATAATTTGCAATAAAATGATTAGTTAAATTTTATACAAAGCGCGAGTACTAAACTAGTTACAGTATATCATGAAGTCTTCATACAAGTACAGCATTGAAATAGGGACTAAAATTAATAACTCTAAACCAACAAATATCATATTATATTATATTTAGTTGAATTTCATAAAAAAAAAAGAATTTATTTACAAATAAAACATTTAAATGAAGTGAGAGTTAATTTAGAATTCTACATTATTAAATTTATATGGAATTGGATATAGCGAACTAGATTTTCACAAAATATGTAGAATTTTCAAATAAATTTCATATTAATATATCAATATATTTTGTAATACCAAAATATCTCTTTCGACTTTATCATTTCTATTTTATTTTCTATCTCATATCTTTTTCTTAAATCAAATGAATTCTTTAATAAATTTACACTATTATTGTGTTTAGTTGAAATTCATAAAATCTCTGAAATTCATTTATAAATCCAAAACTTATGTTCTTTGACGATTAAAGTTGATTTACAAGCCTACATATTCAAATTTATATGAAATTGGTTATAGCTAAATTAAATTCTACAAAAAAAAGGTAGAATTTTCAAATAAATTCTATATTAATTTGTCAATATATTCTATAACTTCAAAATATCTCCTTTAATTTTATCAATTCAATTTTATTTTATCTCTCATGTGTTTTTTTCAAATAAAATGAATCTGTTAATAGAATATACCAAACAAGTCCTAAGTATTTGTTTAACTTAATCTATAAGTAAGGATGTCTAGAAAGAATACAATATGTGAATGATCCATGTCCAAAGCAAATCTTCTAATAGATGTTTCGTTCCTACTTGAATAAAATTGGAAGCACGTTGCTCATATTTTGAAATCTTCGCTTATTATTCTTACTTTGAGAGGTTGAGTTTTCTTTTATATTATTTATAATTTATGCTATTTTGAATTATTTATAATATTACTTTACGATATGTTTAGGTTATACTTATTCCTTCTATAAGCTAATATTTTAATAAAAGAAGGAAAAGGAAAACTTGCAGTTATAAACAAACTAAACCCCAGGGCTGAACCCAAATACACCCAACCAATATCCCCAATTGCAAGCGGGTAAAATTAAACCCTTGAAAAAGTACAGCATATCTATGCTTGCTTATTGAATTGGGATGCAAAATAAAAAGTTGATGATTTATCGGTAAAATAGAAATCCGAAGCAATATACAATATTGGATTTCAACTTTGAAAGTTTGACAGCCCAATTAGCAATGTACGTAATTATGTAGAGAAGAGAAGACTATCAAAAGAGAAATGCTTTAGCCTATTGATAGGTAGGAATAGGTCTTTAGTTGGGAAAAAATTTGTTGCATGGGTATTGTTACATATAGGGAGACCCATTCTAGGTGAATATTATATCATCTGGGCTAAATGACAGACACCCCCTTATATTTTGATATATTATACTAATACCTTCTGTCTTTTAATATTATGCTATTATATATCTCCATATTCAATTTATTACACTAAATAGTCATTTAGTCTATTTTTTTAAAAAAGTTAACTGACTAATGGACTAACTTAATAAATTAAAAATCCTATTTGGCCCCTATGATTCTTGTAGGATCAAACTTACTCGACATAATAAATTAATATAAAATGTTTATTTAATACACTATGTAGAAAATTTAACAAAATATCAAAACCACCTGTATATTTTTCTTTTGTCGAATTAGAATATATCTGTTTTTAATTTTTAGCTCAAGTTATTTCTATAATTTCAGAAATAAATAAATAACTAAATCTTTTAATTTGAAATTTTATTTAAGTTTAAAAGTATTTTATACAAAATAAACTTTAAAAAAAAAATATCATCCATATCTATGTCGAAAGAAAATGCCATTTTCATATGTTGGGGCTTTCAAGCCTCAATAGTATACTTCTCTTCTTAATTTTAATCAAAATATCTAAAATTAGTTTATACAGTATTTTCTTAAAATTAAGTAAAATTTTAAGATAAAAATATTTACTTTTCTAATTTTTTTAAAAAAGAATAAGTTGAGCCAAAAAATAAAAATAACTCCATTTTAATTTGATAAAAAATTTATTTAAGGTGACTTTGACATGGTATTAAATTTTTCCAAAGTTTGTAAATCAGATATTCTATCATAATTTAATTCAAAATTTAATTTTGAATGAATTTAATTGTATCAAAAATATAGGAACCAAATGAAATTCTTAATTTTTAAAATTAATCAATTAAATAATAATTTTTTTCTGAAAATAGACGAAAGAAATATTGAATATAACGAATTAAAAATAGAAAGACACAATAGTCCGATATTGAAAAAGTAGAGGCACTATAATACGCCTAAATACAGGGGATGTTTTCCATTTACCCTATCATATCAGATGTGATTACTTATGGTAGAAAAGACTATATATTTTCCCGTTGAATAACTCCAATACTATACTACGTAGATGATAAATGTAATTTGTTTCATTAATTTCTTTCACCAAATAATTAATTAGATATATAATAGTTTCGTCAGAGATGTAGAACTATTTTTAGAGTTTTACCAATTATTTCTTAATGAGATAATCCTAATATAATATTAGAGTTTTTATAGTAAGAAGTTTAGAATTAATCTCTAGCCACTACCATATTATTAACTAAATATTTTCACGTAAAATAATATAAGTATGTGTTTGTCTATATTTTAAGTTCCATTGACATTTATATACATAAATGTGGTAATGATAATACAAAATTAGCTTAATTATCGATTAATTTTTAAATTTTATACTTTTTAATAATTGTATTTAATTGTTTTAAATATTCTTACTTTTAATTTATTTTAAAAAATATTTTCTAATGATAATTTTTAAAATTTCACAATAAGAAAGATGATGTAAGAAATTGACTATGCTTACTATCAACAAATATAGTTTGTCCTAATTTTAATAATATGACCATTAAAAATCTCACATATACATCATTTTACATAATTTATATTTAAACATAACATATTATTTAATGACTTACTAATTTTTATATTAATATACAGAATTGACTTGCCATATTATTATTTTATTATAAAATTGTAAAATTTATTATCGAAAAATGTTGTTCAAAACAAATTGAAAACATAAGATTATGCTTAAAATTCTAAACAATTAAATACAATTATTAAAATACGTAAAATTTAGAATTCAATTAGCAGCTATAAAATTATTTGCTTAAAAATACAAAATTAATCTTGGAAATTTTCTATGCAGAAATATGATAAAAATGTAAAATTATCCATTCAAAATATAAATTTATTCATAAAATCTAATATTCACGTATGTGATAAAAATTTAAAATTATCTAATTGAAGATATGAAATTATTCTTAAAACTTTCACCTAATCACTTAAATTTTTATGTGAAAGGCAGTTAGATGACTGTCTAGAAGGCGACTGCAAAGGTGGAAACGTAGAGCAAATGAAAACGTGTGAGAGGAACGACTAAGCCACGAAGTGCAAGTCTTCGTTCTGTATTAGATGCATTAATTTCTCTTTCATATCAAGACTTCCAAATTATACATTTTTTTTATTTTATAGGAAATAGTTAATATTCTACATATACCAGATAAATTTTTTTTCTTTGACTATTAAACAACTGATGCTTATTTAGCAATAAGTGACCCACAACCGTTTTGATCGAGCATTCAAAGCTCTCTATGCCGACTTCTCTTCTTTCCACTCCTCCCTTTAATGGGCGAAAACAATGAAAGCAAAACCCAAAGCCGCTAACTTCTTTCTGGGTTGCTTTGGGTTTTCTCGGAAACCTTCAGTTTCTGGGAAGAAATCCCAAAAAAATTATCGTAAGCACTGGTTTTCCCGGTCAACGTTTTTATTGAAACAGTCGGGAGGCAGCAGAACTGTTCCTGTCGACTCTAATTTGTCCGATGACAAATTAGAGACTAAAATATCATTTATGTTTAAGAGGTCGAAGCTGAAGAAGATCAACTCCAATAACATCTCTTTAGAACGGGAAAATCCGGCAGCTCAAGATACAATACCGACGTCAGCTCCTATAGTTTCGGTTGAAGACACACCTAAAGAGGTATATATGCAAAATTCCCTACCAAAATCTTCTGTTTTAAAAGAAAAATTCCATGCTCGTTCACTCACATAAAATATCTTTGTTTCTTGTTATTAAGGAGAAAAAGAATTCAGTCACAATTTCCATTTATATCCAATTTATAATTTGGCGTGTAAGTTTTCTTATTTGTGTTGATCTCATAGTACTTACATATGTTTTGTTCTTATTGGGGTCTTAACATTTGTCAGTCTGCAAAGTAGCTCAATCATTAATTCAGTGCTTGTCTATATGTTCGGATAACTTCTATTTAGTGCTTAAATGGAAAAAAGGATAGCTATATGATCTATTGCATATGTTAACTTCTTGCCTGTGTTTGTTCTAGACTTGTGATAAAAATATTATCCATGAAAATGGGAAACGTTTGGACGTTGTGATGGAATCTCCAAAAAAGTTCTCCTTACGCCGGAAAATAGACACTAAAAGAAATGGGTCTAGCCAACCTGGTTCACCGGAGGAAAAATCCAAGCCAAATCGAAGCATTCCACAGTCGACATCTTTACAGGCAGCCACCATTCAACATAAGCAGCCAGAAAAATCAAGGGTTATTGCGAAAAAGGATCGGAGAAAGAATGAAATGATTGGAAAAGGATTTGACCCAGTAATCGGTATGTCAATTGTGATGGTGACCTTAATAATAATGTTGCTATGGGGTCGGTTATGTGCCATTCTTTGTACGTGTGCATGGTTATATTTCACCCGTAGGTTAAAGACTGATATGAGTCCACGTCAAATTGAGAAAATTAGAGGCGAACCAGATTTCAGCTCCGACGAGTACAAGAAGAGAGTGGTTTTGGAAGGGTTTCTTGAGAGGGACCACAGGCCTGTATTCTGAATTTTGTGTTTTGTGGCATTTTGTGTAAATTGTTTGTAGAAAGATGTGTGAATATGTCTTTTTCTCTTTCTAAAAACCCAAAAGAAAAAAAAGAGAAGGAATTGTTAGTCAAACTTCTAGATATTTATTTATTTATTTATTAATTTATTTTGTGCTTGATTGCGTTCTATTCTTTTACTGTTCTTTAATTTGCAGTTGGTATGTCACGTGACTTTCATGGAATAACACGTGATACTGTACCAAAATTGGCATCGGGTACTATACGGCTACCAATTCTCTATGTTTCATTTTTCACCTCACTGTTTTGCCTTTTTTTTTTTTTTTGGATTATTATAAAAAGAAAACAGTTTTTCCAACGTCTGACATGATGTTGGATTTAAGGGCTCTTAATTAGAAAAGCGAATTAGTACGGCCACTAATTTAGATCGTGTTTGGTATAAATTCATAATATGTTTTGTAGAATTTCTTTTTCAAATTCATGTCTTTTACACATCATTGTCTAATTAGCCACCGATGACATTTTCAATATTGAAGTGCCAACATGTCAGGCAAATTCTAATTCTACTTGCCACGCTAGTAGACAACGTAAGATTCACATCAGAACACAATGTTTTGTAGTTATAATACCTAAAAAATTGCCAAATCCACAGATGTTATTTACAACCCCATAAAACCCCAATTCACTACATACGAGCTCTCGCGCATCATATACGAGCTCTGTACCTTCTGCCTTTTGTACTGGACGAAATCTTCATGCCGATCTATTGAACTCCTAAACTGATGAGAACATGACTAGACATTTTTGCAGAAACTGTGGTAGAAAGATAAATTCATTCGATATCTTTTTGTCCAATTTTTAATTGTAAAATGCCATTGTTTCTTGTTTATCTGTAGCATGATGATTGTGAATTTCGACCATCCCAAAAGGATTGTATTATGAGGTTAAAGCACAAAGGAATACTTTACAAGAGCAGTTAGGATTATATAAAAAAATACATACCAATTAATTTAACCATACATAAATTAAAAAAATTATTATCTCAAAAACTAACAAAATATTTAATTACTATAGATTCGAAAAATATACAAACTAGAATATAGATATTTGATAACAATATTAATACTATAAAAAAACTAACAAAATAAATTACATACTACTTGCTAATCTCCATAGGCAGTCTCTGACAAAAAAGTCTATAAAAAATAAAAATATATATTAAATTAAATTAAATTTATACACTAAATAATATAAAATAAATTATATTAGAAAAATAATAAATTCATATATATAATTAAAATAATAAATTATAGCTATGTAAAACTCAAAATCAAAACTATATAAATGTATTAAAAGCATAAATATTTTTTAAAAGATTAAATATGTAATACCAGAAATTTTTTTAATAATAATAATATTAGTAATAATTAATAACGAGTTTTTATTTAAATTAATATTACTTTATTATTAATTAATTTAATTGGAATGATTTAAAATAGAATTTTAATGCTAGACAAAAATGATGGATTATTTTTCTATATCTAATTAGTTTGATTTTCAAGAATTTAATTAAGTAAATTTATTGAGAAATAAATTATATTTTTGGTCACTTAATTTTCTCCTTATATGAATATATGAATTAAATTCTATATTTGAAAGTTATGAAAGAATTAGTAAATAATATTTTTATAAAAGAATTTATTGGGGAATGACAAATTTTAATTAGCAAATGGTGTTGGGTTAAATTGAAAAATAGTTAGTAAATTGATTATTTAAATTAATAAAGTGTTAGGATTAATTTGACAATTAATTTTCGAATAAGGGTTAAAAGTATAGTTTTATTATTATGGGGTTTGAATGAAAATTTGCATGGTTGGTATTTTTATAATTAAATATGTTGGTAAGGACATTTTAGTAATTTTATATTTAAAAGCAAGGGTAAATAAGTAATTCTCTATTTTTAATAACTATAATTTGGCCCAAATTAAGTAGTTAGGGGCTTAATTGAAAAGCTAAAGAAAAGTTAGAGGATTAAACATAAATTTTACAGGAAGGAATTGCTAGTAATTAAAAAAGATGAGGGACTATTTGGTAAAGAAGAAAAGTTTGGGGACCTAATGGCGATAAGGAAAGGAAAAGAAAGGAAAAAAGAGATCAGAGAGAGAGATCAAGGGGAGAAGAGGGACTCGGCTGCCGACAATGGCAGAAGGAGAAGAAAGCTCGTTCGTGGTGCGGCGACGACGGCTAGGGGTGCAGTTGTAGTCGGCGAGCTTGTTGGTGCCGGTGGCGGCAATGAACAGAGACAACAAGCAATGAAAAATGGCCAGAAATAGCAGCCGTTTCTTGCCTTCGTTTATGGAGTTTCCGTCGACCATTTGCAGTATTTTTAGGCTCAAAATGATCAGAAACTTCTAAGCTTTCTTTTTCGACCATCGCCACCCCTTAAGGCTGCCGGAATTGCAAAATCCAATGAGGTGAAAAGTATAGGGGCAGTTTGGATTTTTTACTTTTTCGGCCAGTGCCGTTGAGCTTCCGATGATCAGAGAACATATCCGGACTCCTCTCACCTCAAGCTTTCCATTGGCACCAGTTTCGTGGCGATCAGACTTTGTTTGAAAATCGACGATCGATATTGTCCGTAAATTTTTTGGAATGATTGGGAGTCGAATCAAAGAATTGGAAGCTAGAATCATCATCAACGCGTTGTCTCCAGTCCGTGGGCATGGTCGGATCATCGATCAAACGCCGACAGCTGGAGGCGAGTCAACCGAGTGATCAAGCGTCTCGGTAATTCTCTATCATTGATAAAAATTATGTGATTTATTATTGTGTTGAGTATTAGAAAAATTATATGAGGATTGTTAGTTAAAATAATGGTTTGTCGAACCGTCTACCAAAAATTGTAATTTATAATGTATGGCGGAGTCGGAAAAAGTATTGAAGTCTTGGTGGCCCAACTCTCGTTAAATAAATTTTTGAAATATTTAAAGTATTTTCTAGCAGGTCCTGGACCCATTATTCGGGGGGGAGTAGACGTCTGTATTTATGGGAGGTTCTGCCGAATTTTGGATAGGATTTATCCGAGTCTAAATTTTTGGACAATCAGGCTTAGGAGTCTAGGCCTAGGGATATTTGTTAAATGTTTTACGTTTACTGATTGAATTGTTCCCATGATTAGATAGTCCGTTAGTTCGACTCGCTCATACCCGAGGCATCAGTGTAGAGCTAGGAGGTCGTCAGAACTGTGAGTTAAAGTCAAATATCTGTTTTGCATGTGCCATACAATGAGTTTAAATAACAATGCTGATTAATTGGTTATAAACTTAAATTATTCATTTATTTACTAATAATATATATATCATTTTCTTCATCATTGATTTTATTATTGCATGATGACTCGGGATGAGACGACAATAGAACATGCCACCTGATGGGTTGCAGCAGGATCGTATATGTGCACCGGTATGATCTTAGTCAGGTAGTAGAAGAATGATTAGAATTACCATGGTTGAGTTTAACTCTCTAGGCTGAGTAGAGTGTATTTGCCGGAATAAAGGTTCTTGGTCGAGCGTTGCTTTCTAGTCGTCGGCTTTATTGGAGATTTAAATGAGCAGACTAGCTTTAAGGATTGAGAGTTAGGGTTCTACTGAGATACTCATCTCGTAGTATGTAAAATTTATTTTATAGAAGCATTACATGACACGTATTTTTGCATGACTTAGTATTTTATTTTAATTAAACGAATATTTTATTGAAGTGGTTGTATTCATTTTTGGATATATGATTTTAACTCACTCTCGAGACTGACAGTCTCAATTTAACTGTATTTCAGGTGTTGTTAGTTCTTTTGCAGTTCTTCTCCTCTAGCATCCTGATTCCTTCATCTTCAGGTTAATGTAACTGATTTTTGGTATGTTTGACTTTTAAAATTCTAGAATCTCTGCAGTAGAAAGTTTCATAACGTATCATTTTGTAATTTCATATAAATTTAGATCTTATCTAATTATGCTGGTAGACCGAAATTAAAATGTAGTATATGATGGCTAAAGATTAATTGTGGAATAGTGCTAATGGCTCGAATCCGAATTGAAATTTGTTTGAGTTAGTGAATGTCAGGTTACTACAGGATTTGGTGGCCTTAAACCTACCCATTCCCTAGTGCCGGTCACGGGCCCACAGATGGGGTCGTAACAAAATAAATAAAATTCATATATACAATTAAAATTCTATATAATTAATATATAAAAATTAATAAATATATATATTAAAACAAGAATTAAAAAATATAACAAAAATATTAAATTCGTATGTAAAATTAAAATTGTAAATAATTATCAAAATATTCAAAAGAAACACTACATAATTAACATAAAATTTAAGTAACAGTAATTTATAAAATAAAATAAAACTAAATCTAAAATACTAAATTAGCATAAATTAAAAAAATAAAACTAAACTTAAAAAGCTAAATTAACAGAAATTAAAAAAATAAAACTAAACCTAAAAACATTAAATTGAAAAAATTAAAAAAATTAATTAAACCTAAAAATACTACATTTTATAAAATTACTAAATAATAAAACAAATAAAAAATTTAACAAAATCTTAAAAAATACTTATCGGCTCAAAAGTAGAGGCGATGTTTGGCGATAGGGGGCGGAGGCGATGGTAGATGGGGTAGTTGGTGAGACTACCGAAGTTAAAAATACTAAAAACTTAAAACATTAATAATTAAAAAAAAATAAAACTTACCAACAATGATACAAATGACAACCAGCAACCAACGACAAAGAGAGAGAAGGGGAGGAATGAGAAAAAGAAAGGGAAGACAACGAGAGAGAGGAAGTGATAATGGGGAGAAGAAAGGGAGAAGTGGAAAAGAGAGAGAGAATGTGAAAAACAATTGTCTTTATTCCTAAAACTTAGCAACATTGCAATCCATCGATAAATTTTAGATATACAAAATATACTGTTTCATTTAAAAATTTTAGTGATAGGCTAACTACTTTTATAAATTTTAATATGTAAAAAATCACAAACCATTTAAAACACTTTAGGAATGGACATATGTGGTCACTAGCTTAATCACTTAGCAATGGGCAACTATGTTGTCATTAAATACCTCGCTTAAGGATACCAACAACCATCATTAAAACTAATTCCTAATCGCTAAAGACTTCCACGAGGTTATATTATTGGCATGTTTAATGTTAACAAATTCACGCATTATTTAGCGATGACTATGTGCCTGTCGATAATTTTCCATCGTTGTGTTGTCGCTAACATATCCTAGTCTTCCACAAACTCTTATCCGTCAATAAATCATCGTTAGCTTGTTAATCCATTGCTATTTGGCGTTGTTATACATAGTTTTCCTTATAGTAAAAGATATTAATATTATCTTTTAATATTAACTTATATGAATTTAATGAATATGTCAATTAAAAAATTACTATAATTATAAAATAAAAGTTATCACAATTTGGTCCGAGGTATATATAACCAACACTAGAGTATGAATGATGTATATAGCTACCAATATCGATGACAATAATAAGCCAAACAAGAAAGGAAAAACTCCAACACCCCGAACATATACATGTATATTAAAATATAAGGTACAAGGTAGAAGGTACAAGGTTTAGTTAATTACAAATTACTACTAAGCATTTCTTCCAATTACTATAGAACTAGAGTTCAATATAGGCTTAATACATAATTTCACCCTTGTACTTTTCACATTTGACCTCTGACATCCAAAGACTTTTATTTTAACTAATAAGACATCTATACTTTTTACTTTTAACTGATTTCATCACTAAATATTAATTAAATTGTGCTATTTTATTTATTTGGTACTAGCGTGAAAAAGAGCATGGTTATAAAAAAGTCCAACATGTGAAGTGATTTATCTTAGCTGATATGGAAATCTCTCTCTCTCTCTCTCTCTCTCTCTCTACCTAACTTTCTCTCTTCGATTCAATGAAGATTTCCCTCTTTGAACCCTAGATAACCAATGACTCTCTCTTTCTTTGATATATTTCTTCCATAAATCAGTCTTATTTATTCATTGAAAGGCTTGTAAAATTTATTTATTTTGATTGCTTCTTGTAGTGTTGACATGGAAGAATAATAGTTTATGGCTCTAATATGCCATTGTGGAGATTTTCCAAGTTTGAAAACTTCATGGATTAAAGCCAATCCAAAGAGAAGGTTCTTCGGTTATAGGAACTATAGAGTAATTTAACCTCTCAATCGAGTTAGCTAATTTGATCAAAATCTTGTTTGCTTATGTTAGGTTGATTTTATATATTTTTAATTTTATATAAGGTAGGGGCTTATAATGTTTTCATATGATTTAAGCTTGTTATTAGTGAAGCACCAAGAAATGTTATTTTGGAATTGCTAAGGAGGGTTAGAGAATTTGAGATTGAGTGAGAAAGAGCAAGATCAAATGTCAAGTAGCTGAAGAAAGTATTGTTTGTTGCTATTTTATATGGTTTTATTTTATTCTTATTCTATAAGGGTAATTTACTGTGATTTTGATGTTTGTATGCTTCAAATGCATATTTTACTGGAAATTATGAAGCTTTGTGTTGAATGGTATAATATTATAGTTAACTATTTTGTTGGAATTGTAATACTTTGTATAACTTGAAGTGTAACTATATTGTTATGGCATAAATATAACTTTACAATAAATATAGAAGTTGGTAATAAAAAAAATTGCACTTGATTAAATGAGTAAATTGTAGAAGTTGCATTAAATAGCAAATTACTTAGCAGAAATATCATTACATAACAAAAGTGATCTTACATGGCATAAAGTTTGCCAACATAATAAAAATCTTAAAATTTATTACTATTAGCAATTAGATAGCAACTAAAAAATATAATATTTTTAAACACAATTCTTTTAAGATGAGTAATGCAGGTCTTTAAAGTTGGGCAGACTGATAATTTTGGCTTTGGCTGCCTTGACTTGGAATTTGGCTATCTTGGCTAGAAATTTAGACTTTCTTTCTTCTTTTGTTCTTCATAACATCTCTTTGCTCTTGAAGCTATCTAGAAGGCACGAGATTTCTTTTATTCCATTTTAAACTAGGAGGTTTAAACACTAAGTCACCTATGACTGTTGCAAAACTTTGAATATGTGGGGTAGAAATCACTCTAGTAAAAGGCCTTCCATACTGTTAAACAAAATAAGTGCACATATTAGGTAAATAATAGATGTTAGTATATAAGCCTTTAATTAAACACATACTAGTATGACTCACATTCTTAACCATCACTCCATTATCAAGAATACATACTCCATAATCACAGTTTGTCCTTTTAGCTTTGGAGGATTGAGTTAGAGCTACATATCTTTTTATTCCATGAGCTGCACTTGATGTACCAGCTATTGCAGGCATGGAAAGAGGTTGCATTTGATGTAGGAGATGTTGCATTCACTATAGGAGGAAAGTAACATTTCCCAACACCTTTGACATTTTCCCTACTATATCCTCTTCCCATTCCCCTAGCAATTGCTCTTCCTAACCCTCTCCTAATACCACTACTACTCACTGTACTAACACACACTCTAGATACACTAGATATACTAGCATTTGTAGGACTTAGTATATGTTATAACATAGAAGGCCATGTCCCACATATTAACACAACTCAACTATTAAATGAATAATCACTTATAACACCATAAGAGTATTAAGCAGTTATACATGTGTGAACCTTGCTGTTGGTAAGGCATATGAGATATTCCCTTCATGTTTCTAACTTGCAGAAGGATTTTAGCTAACATATGTAGTTTGATTAGCAAATGCAGTATGGCTAGCAGATGCAGTTTGGCTAACATATGCACTGTGACTAACAGATGCAATTTGGATACTAAGATGTTGGAAAATAAATGAAATTATAAAAAATATTTCCCTTGTTTGTTGTGTCCTTTATTGTGACAAAGTGAGCAGGTCATTTGAATACCCTCAAATATTTTCCAAATTCTTTTTTTTTCTTGGGTTCATCTTTGTTCTTCCCTTTTGTTTCTTTAGCCTTCCAGGTTCTTTTGTAATTACAGGAGGCTCTATTATTAGATAATTAGCTTTTGGCCATAATGCACTCCTCTTACTAGCATCATGAAATGCCATATGTCTTCATATATATGTCCTTCGTATACCATTTGGAAGTATAGTCTTCTAGTATAATTTATGTATGATATATTGCACAAATGGCATATGCACAAAGAATCCCTTTAATTTTCCATTATCTATTAAAGCATGTTTGTTTATTCAAGTCAATAATATGTTTCCACACTCCTTCCACAATTTCAAATCCATATTGTCCATCAAATACCACTTGACATTCACATGCCCTTTCCTTGTTCTTATTTAGTTTTGCTTGTGTAATTGGTATTATATATGTAATCCAAGTTTTTAAAGATTCTCTCATAACCCTAAGCCTTTGCATAACTTTCACCTTAATCTCCTCTAGCATGGTTAAAATTGCCTTGAACCTTGGATACAATATCCATTTGATGACGCCTCATTTTAGCGAATCCCAAATCTATAAAGATAAAGGATATGGATTAAGCTCGAAGGATCCCTGAAGATTCGGACATTGATGTGCATAGTTTTACACATATTTATTTGCATATCATTGTGTATTTTCTTAGCAATTATTATGCTTTATTCCAAGATCATCCGTGTTTTCTGTTCTTTTGCATTTCAAGAGAATTTATAGGACCATCATCAGTGTTTGAGCAATTATAGATCAATACATGCGAAAACGGATGGGAATTCATCAAGATCGGACAAGAGCTTGCAATGCATAAACACGGCCTAGGTCAAGGCCGTACTGATCAGCATGGCCGTGACCAACCATGAGCTTTTGGTTTTTAAAACATGGCATTTTGGGCACGGTTTCTGTAGCCACCACGGCCTCCAGCACGGCCTGTGGTGGCTCAGCACCAGCGGGGCCACGACCATTAAGAAACCCTAATTGGTGAGATCTGAATGTTCAGCACGGCCTGGACTCCGGTTGTGCTGACCAGCACGGCCTTGACCACGGCCGTGCTGAGACAAATATATAAGGAAAACTATTTCTTTTTGGGTGAGAAGAGAAAGAAGCAAGGACAGAGCCTCGGCGGCTGGTTCGGTTTTTGCACAGTGCTGAGTTCGAGAGAGAGTTGCAGAGAGGAAGAATCTCGGAATCGCAAGGTTTCGAATGTAAAAGAGTAGTGAAGCAATTCGAGAGGCAATTGGGAAGGCTAATCATAGTGCTGATTCAGATTTGAAGCTGTTCATCCGATTCGAGAGAAAAAGGTGTATATGTTCCATTTTTGTTATTCTTTCATTATTATTGATTTCCTAGTTGTTTTAAAGATGAACATGTTTAGCTAGATTGATTAAATCCATTGGGATTTCTTTACTATGTTGGCTTAGTATTAAATTGTTGGATTGTTTGAGTTTAGTTTTGTATCCTTCTTGCTTTCAGTATTAATAAGATGATGCATTATTCATGAGACGTTGTGAATTGTGGTGTTTAGATTGCTTTATGTGATTGAGAAGTCCATTTGGCAATTGGAATTTTGAATAGCAAGAACTGGTTAATAATCACTTAGAGATAAGGATAATTAACTACCTGGATTAAGAATTAACAAAGCTTAATAGAGGCGGATTAAAGCTTAATGCTAATTTAAGAATCAATCTTAAGGAAGAGATCAAACTTTAGGTTCTTGGATTTAGGAATTCGATTATCTCGAGAGAGAAACCGAACTCAATTAAGAATTCATCCACGGGTAGCATAATTGGACTAATCAATATGTTATCTTTTGTTTAATTGCCAACTAGTTTAGGTTCCCTTTGGGTTTGCTTTCTTGTCTTGGTGGTTTCATTTATCCATTCATTCCTGCGTCTCCCTTAGAACTCAGCTTGCAGTTATTAGTTAATTTAGAAATTATTCATCATTCATTTTAGGCTAATATAACAGAGAACAAAGAAGTAACTCTAGGCTTTTACTTTCCCAAGGAATATGACCTTGATACTCGCCATGAGTGCTAGACTGCATCGATAGGTTCACTGCCTTAGATTGTAGCTGCATAAACAGTCTATCAAGTTTTTGGAGCCGTTGCCGGGGACTATTTGAAAAATAGAGTGAAATTTGCTATTTGTTAATTTAGCCATTATTTTTTATTATTATTTTATGGTTTTTATTTTTATTTAGTTATTTATTTTATTTTATTTGTACATATTTATTTAGTTTAAGTTTATGATTTAGGTGGTGAATGATAAGGAGATTCAATGCTAAATTCATACTCTTTGTATGACGTGTTGGAGAATGGGATCAGGAACCAAGAGAGTGCTAAAAATTTAGACACTCGTGCAGCCTTAGTAGCTCGAGTGGAATTGTTCTGCAGGGCTACCGATCAACTTTCCACTCCCATCCTTTCATCTCAAGATTTTTGTGAAATCTGTTCTGGTTTACATTTGAGTAATGATTGTCCATTGTATAGTGATGTTTCTCATTATTCTTATAACTTTGAACAAGTGAATTATGCGGGAAGCTGGCTAAATAACTCGTATGAAAGCACCTACAATCAAGAATGGAGCACTCATTCGCCCTTTGGATGGAGCTTAGATGGCCAAGAACCACCAGGATTTCAGCAACTACATTAGCAGCCTAGTCTTGCACCTTCAATTCAAAATGAAGAGTTAGTTTCAGAGGAGCTGATGATGAGGTTCTTTACAAGTCTTGAGGATAGATTCCAATAAAAATAGAGGGTACTTGAAAGTCAACAAGCCTCGATTGAGAACATAGAGCATCAAGTAGGTTTGATCTTCAAGTTACTAGTTGCAGAACAATTTGAAACTCCATCAAACACTACTGAATCCGTGGAACATATGAGCGCCGTCACTTTGCGTTCAGGTGAGAATTTTTCTGGTTTATCTACTATGTTTGACGATGATGCTTATGTGCAGGAGGACTCTTTGAACAGGGAGATAGAACCAAAAAAGGAAGAGGCAAACATGATTCCTCTGAAAGACTACCAACAGGAACGTACAGTTGATGATGCTGAATTGCAGCTACAGGAATTTTTGGTGGATTTTCCACATATCCCTTCAATGATGGAAGATGACCATGAGTTATCCAATGAAGAAGTCTTGGAGGAGCTCGAGTTTCTTCTAACAAGTGAACCAAGCCAAGGACTGGAGAAAACCATTGACATTCCTAAAGAAATTGCCCAACCATCGATCATTCCAATTGGTGAAACTTCAGCTTTCAAATTGGAAGAGCCCCTAGTGCATCATGACTACGTACAACTATACAAGGAGCGAGTTTTACCCATCATATTGGCAGCTTGCTTGACAGTCGGGAAGAGGAAATTGACGATTATCCCTCTAAGCGGATACTTAAAGCCATTTGCTTGGAAGAAGGATGGATGGTCATTGATCATACTTGTCTACTTTTCACCATGAGTCCAGCTAAGAAGACTCATCATATAAAAAAGAAGCGCTTTTGGGAGGCACCCCAAATTTTATTTTTCAATTTTAATATTATAACCTTTCGTTTTGAAACATTTTATTAGTTTTAGTTTTCATAGTTTATTTAATTTTTATTTTTAGTTTCGATTATTTCTTTATTTTATTATTTTCAGCTTCTACCGAGGACGCCGCATTTTAGCGAATCCCAAATCTATGAAGATAAAGGATATATGGATTAAGCTTAGAGGATCCCTGAAGATTCAGACATTCAAAGAAACATTTCAAATACCTAGTAATTACTAAATGATATTTATATAAGTATTAAAGTATGAGAGTTGCACTTAACAAATTATTATTAACTATTATGGTAATAATGAAGAAGCTTAAGCACACTAAGAGACTATGTCCATACTAGAGACTATGTCCATACTATATATATAACAAGCTCATCATTAAGCAAGGTATGATTTTACACACTTTTTACTATAACTAGCTCTCTCTCTTTTTAAGTACATATTACTTCACTGTTACCGACTTAAGCATCAGAGGCTCCTCTAGACACCAAGTCTAAGTCCTTTAAGGTTACTTTTCTGTCTTTGCAAAAATTCGACAACTTGAAGATCTATCTCTTTGGTGTCGTTATTTTTGGACATTATCATTTGGCGCCGCTTTGGAAAACATCAAAGTTTCTCTTTTTTTGATTGATTTCCAAAAATGGCCTCGAATGAATAAATTCCACCAGTTGACATTACAAACTTGACAGAAGCTACTGAAGCCAATTGCCATACCCTTGGTAGGGTTAGGAGGCAAACAAATCAGGCTAGAGAGAATGTTACAACTTATGGTAGAGCTAGGAGATGACTAAGAGGGATTTGTAAAGGTTTAGACAACCTAATTTCATGTTGTTGATATGTGTTTTATATATAATGCTATCCTTGGCAGGCATTACCTTTACAATGCAAATGCTGTCATCAATGTTAGATACTTGCTAATGGAGTTATATTTTCAAGGGGGAGTAGTCACTATCAAGGAAGATCAAAACATGGTGGTAGAATGTTATGCCTTAGCCTCCTCTAAAAGTCAGGAATCCTTACTTATTGACTGTAACGACTCGGAACCACATCACATGAGATATTTTCTGCTTTGGCCCCCACTGGCCTCACAGTTTTATCCCTTTGGTGGGTTCGAGAACTTCCTAGGAGGTCCCCCATCCTAGAATTTCTCTGAACCAAGTACATTTAGCTTTGGAGTTCCTACAACTCCACGGCCAAACAACCAAAAGGCCTTTTGTGATTAGTTCAAACTCTTTACGTATATGTTATCAATCATTTTCCACCCCATTTCGATGTGCAATTCTATTAATTCATGTACCCTTGTACCTTAGAATGCTGCCATCCTAGAAGCCTGCCAGAAGTTGCTCCTTGTCCAGGCATCCTATCTTTTCTTTACCTCGGCATTCACTTCCCACCCTCATCGGACCACTCTCTAGGCCAGGCTGTCACATGTCCACCAGCTTCCGCCTAGTTTGTCCTCGAACCACACATCTACTAGAGGGGTCTTGCTCTGATACCATTTGTAACGACTCGGAACCACATCACATGAGATATTGTCCGCTTTGGCCCCTACTAGCCTTATGGTCTTATCATTTTGGCGGGTTCGAGAAATTCCTAAGAGGTCCCCCATCCTGGGATTTCTCTGAACCAAGCACGTTTAACTTTGGAGTTCCTACAACTCCACTGCCAAACAACTAAAAGGCACCTCATGTGATTAGTTCCAACTCTTTACATATATGTTATCAATCATTCCCCACCCTATTTTGATGTGCAATTCGATTTATTCATGTACCCCCGTACCTTAGAGTGCTGTCACCCTAGAAGTCTGCCAGAAGCCGCTCCTTGTCCAGGCATCCTATCTTTTCTTTGCCTCGGCATTCACTTCCCGCCTCGTCGGACCGCTCTTTAGGCCAAGCTGTCATATTGACAAAATCCTAGAGAAAGGTGGAAAGGAATAAGATCAAGACAAAACCTTGCTAATAGATGATCTAGTCAATTTAGAACTCAACATTGATAAGATAGTGAAAGTAGGCACTGAATTTGGTGAGCAAGTTAAAAAATAGATAAAGAGAGTCCTTAAAAGCAATCTCAGCCTTTGCCACCCAGGCTTTTAAGATAGTAAGCATTGATCAGCTGTAATAGTGCATGAATTAAATCTTAATCCTAAAGTAAAACCAGTTCAACAAAAAAAGAGAAGGTTCGCACTAGATAAGCAGGAAGCTATAGCCCAAGAGGTAGGAAAGTTGTTGCATGTAGGATTTATTGGTTCATTATCCTGAATGGTTGATAAATATTGTCTTGGTAAAATAGCCTAGCGGGAGGTATCGTATGTGTGTTGATTTTACTAATTTAAACAAAATATGCCTTAAGGATTACTATCCTTTGCTAAGTATTGATCAGATGGTAGATGCAACAACATGCTTTAAGTTGTATAATTTTATAGATTCTGCACAGGGGTACTATCAAATTCCTTTAAAACTAGATGATGATGCTAAAAAATAGCCTTCATCATAGAAGGAGGAACATATTGCTAATCAAAATGTCATTTGGACTTAAAAATGCAGGAGCCACTTACTAGTGATTGGTAAATTTTATGTTTAAAGAACAAATTGGTAGGAATGTATTGTTGCATACATGGATGATATTATTTTCAAAAGTGTTAAGCTAGAGGATCATACCAAAGACTTAGAGAAAGTCTTTGTTGTACTATCAACACCCATTTTCCAAATTCAAATATCAATGGAATTATGAAAAACTCTATGATGAAAGTTATTACCTTTCTCGAGTTTCGGGAGATTAAGGACGAGTGAATCTAAGTTGGACTATGAATAATTAAATTAAAATCACTTTTCTATTAATTATTAGAAAAATTAACTTTGAGGGGTAAAATGATAGTTTCAACAAGTCTAAGGACTAAATTGCCATAATTTTCCAAATGTTTTAGGCCTCGGAACCAATCGGCTCTATCAGAGCCAATCGACTTAATATAAATCTGAATTGGCTTTCTGCATAGTCGGTCAGCTCTACACAATGCTGATTGGTTATTTTTCACGATTTGACACCATTTTACGTGTATTTTTTATATTTAAACAACCAAAATATAAACATAGGTTTCTAGAAATTATTTGTGATAATTATTAAGATTTTTTTGATATTGTTGAATGATAAAGAGAAAATCTTTGAAGCATATCATTATAACTTTTAGGGTTTTATAACCCTAACTCTATGAATAGAATAGTATATCTTATGTCTAGGGTTAGCTACAACCATCAATCACTAGAGTTATATTCATTTAACAATTTTCATCATGAGAGATTTTTGGAAGACAATAGCTTTTGAGAGAAAAACTTGCATAGAGTTTTTTTGTCACTAAGAAAGAACCCTAGAATTAGAAAATTTTTTTTTAGAACGATAATAGTCCTTTTCTAAATCTTAAGCCGCATTGGATTCTCAACCTATCTTTGATTCATCTGCCTCCTCATCTCTTAAGACTCGTAGAACGATAATCAACAATGACAACTTAAGGGTTCTCCTATATCTACATCATCAACACCTCCTGCCCTATCAGTTATCTATTTATGAATATAAAAACATGCCTAGGGTGTTTCTAATATTATTTCATAAGATTCATGTGATTAGAATATGTTTTCTTCTCTTATGAATTGACATGCTATAACTCATATTGGGTTTTAAATATAATTAGTTTAATGATTAGGGAAACATAATTAATTTGTTGTGTTTATTTGGATTAGATTTCTAGGATTGCAATTTAAAATTGGGAATCTACTTTAGGGAGTTATTTTCACTTATTGTCAATTTTTTAATTTTTAGACTTTGCATGTTTTTAGCTTTTAATTATTTAATTCCATTATTTATGTTGTCTATTCAATCTTATAAATTTTAATCAAATTTTCTACTCTTTGTGCATGTAAAAATTGGCTTCTAGGAATGAAAAGGTGAAGAAATCCATAAAAAGACTAATCCAGGCCCCTAGAGCTGATCGGCTCAGTGCAAAGCCGATTCGGCTCAGCGTTGAGCCGATTGGCTCTATGCCCTTATCCAATTGGCTGTGTGCACTTTTGGCTTAATTTTTGAGTTCTCAATGTATTCTTTTGGCGATTTTACATAATATACTTAGTATTTAGGTTTTTTCCTTCATTTTTTGTTATAAGAAAGATTATAATAGCTAGGTTTTAATTTTTTGCCCTTTTATTTTTGCTTTATGCTTGATAAATATCAAATAACTACAAATTGATTGCCTAATTAAAACTTGAACACCAGACCCTAGGTTAACAATTGGACCCAACATGAATGTTGTAGCCCATTAGGCTAATTAGATGGTAATTAGGCTAAACCTAAAATCACTATAGACCTAGTGGACTTTGCATGCTTTAATTATAATTAATTAAGGCATGTTAGGTTCAAGATCACATAATTTGGGCCTTTGCATAAAAAATAATCCATCTAGACTTAAAGGCTTGTAATTAAAGCAAAACTTGTGAATTAGGCTAGATTAAGAAAAGCCTTATACATAATTAATTAGTAAAATAGGTTAACTAAATTTGGGTTGGGCTTAAATAAAATGGGCTAGAGTTGGGTGGCCCTCACATGTTCTAGTGCTTGATGTGTATAAATATAACTGTTGCATTTATAGAAAATAGCTTATTAAACAATAAAATTAAAGACAAAGATACATAGATAAAGAAGCTGGCTTCCGAATTCATCTCTAGATGTGGCAAAGCTTCGTTATGGAATCGAAAAACACCACTCAATTAGAAAAAGTGTCGTGGCGAATTTCTGGGTGGCGAATCCCATCTTCGTGCTATTCTTCGTACACTTAATGGCCATGAGAGGATAACATTGAAGCTGATCAAGTGGCAAAATCAGAAAATGGAGAACTATTTCATTCTATAATGTTAAAGGAGATTCAAAACAATCTAATTATAGAGTAAATGGAAGTTAATCTTATAGGAGAAGGTGACAGTTGGATGAAACCAATTATTCAATACCTAGAATAAGGAGAGCTCTCCATGGATAAGATTCAAGCTAATTAGATCCAAAGGAAAGCTGCTAACTACTCCTGATATGAAGGTATCCTTTATCAGAGATCTTTGACTCATCCTTGGTCTAGATGTGTTCCTTTGGAGGAAAGAAGATATGTCTTATGAGAAATACATGAAGGAGTTTATGGTGTCCACGAGGGAGCAAGGACAATCATAAGGAAAGCTCTATTACAAGGATTTTATTAGCCAACCATTAAGGCTGATGTAGTAGATTTGGTAAAAAAATGTGAAAAATATCAGAAAGATAGTGATTCCATTCATAAGCTATCGAGGTAAAGGAAGTTTGTAATTATTGCAATAGATCATTTGACTAAATGGGTAGAAGTCGAGTTGGTGGCAACGATTACAGAGAAAAGAATTGAAGATTTTTTTAAGAAAGCGGTAATCTATCGGTTTAGGATCTTTTATATGCTTATAAAAAATAATGGGAAACATTTAAGTATGAAAGATTCAAAAGTCTATGCAAAAATTTAGGGATAAGCTCATATTCACTTTTGTGGCACATCCAAAAACTAATGGACTAATAGAAGTAACTAACATAACTATCTTGTAGGAATTGAGGAAAAGACTAGATCAGTTAAAGGGAAGCTAGGCAGAAGAACTCCTAAATTTTATCTAGGCTTATAAGACATCTCCAAGGAGAGCTATTGAAGAAACCTGTTTAAGTTAGCCTATGGGATGAGGCTGTAATCCAAGTTGAAATCAGGATATCTACGGCAAGGGTCAAATATGTTATTGTCCTTAGAACCAAGAAGAGGGATTGGATTGGTGATCTCAAATTGTGGAATGGAATAATTTTAGGTCACATATAAGGATTTCAGAAAGAGTAAACAAAATTAGAAAAGGGTTGGGGTTAGAAAGATTGACATAAAGGTCTTTTACAAGTTCACACAACAACTCAGTGTTTTCTAAGGCTGACACTAAACCTCTTCCCTTAGTGAACCAAACCTCACTAAACCCCTTAACCCTTAAGTATCAATGGTTACTCGATAACCAATTTCTTGTGTTTTTAATGCCTAGGCTCACACAATAACCCTTTAGAGTTTTAGTTGAACAACAAGATTCAACTTAATACACTTTACAAAGAAGAAAATGGAGACATAAATTTGTAAGAGTTTGGATAAGACACAATCACACAATTACTTCTTAAGTCTTTAAGAGTATTTATACTCATACCTACCTCTTAGAGACGTTCCAAAGGGTCCAAAACTCATTTAATACAAATTAGATGACTTGGCAAAAAGTTTCCTCATGAAAAGCACCCCCGCGCTTCTCAATCACCCTCGCGCTTTCTAAAAAGACATGTTGGGGCTCTAACAGCTCCAGACACGTGGCTCTGACTTAATGGTTGCTATCTCAATGACTTTACATTAATTGTGAAAACTACCCTCGCACCTGGCTTTTTCGCACTTAGAAGCGCCCCTGCGCTTCTCATTACGATATCAACTGCCATTTTGAGTCTTAAGCTTTGAGTTAGAGTGCCCTCGTGCTTCTTGAGGATTTGACTCTTTGATTGCCAAGTGTCACTTTGTCATTGGCAAGATTTCAGATGGAATATTTAATAACTGGAATGATTTTGACCATGTAAAAAGCGCTATTGCACTCTGAGAGCGCCCTCACGCTTTTTGGGTCTGTTTACAATACTTTCTTAAAACTTTAAGGAAGCTTTGGCTAATCTGAAATCTTTTAATGCACTGTCATATAGACACTCAAACATGATGTTAGCAATATTTAATTTAGTTAAGATTAAAATAGAGATCAATTGACTCTTAGGTCAACATATGTGGATGATGCTGACAAGAGCAACTAGATAAGGACAAATGTTGATTTAGCTAAAGAAATTATAGATGATGTATCCCTATGGGAGGTTGCCTATAAGAACAAAATAGCCACATATCATATGATGCAAACATAAAACCCCGCTTGCTTCAAATTTGACATTTAGTCCTAAGGAAAGTAGACATGGGCAAAGGAGACTTATGGGCGAATTAGGAAGGTCCCTACCGAATCCTGAAAGCAACTAGAAGTGGGGCCTTTCAACTTGAAACCTTAAAAGGAATCTGTGTCCCAAGGTACTGGAACATTGATCATCTATAGAAGTTCTATTAGTAAAGGTCGGATGCCAACCCTTGAATTTACTCTTTTTCCTAAGTATGGTTATGGGCGGCAGCTCGGGCGTGCATTGAAGTGTCTTTAGTGACTACAACACTGTAAGGCTTTTCAACCTAATCGAAAACATTCTAACTAGTCATAGAAACTAGGGCAAAGATGGGAGTTACCACCTAGGTAATTCACCGCGATACATTTACTAATGAGTTACATTTCTCGGTTCCATAGGTAATCTTACGCCATGAATCTAGAGATGGATCCAGAAGCCAACTTTCTTATTTGTGTATCTCAATCTTTAATTTTATTTTTTAACGGGCTATTCCCTATAAACACAATATTTTATATTTAGAAAAAAGTTATGAAAATGACCTTGAACTTATTACAAAAATCTAATTAAGTTTCATCCTTTTTTTGGCTCAATTAAACCCATTAACTTTTATAAGAGGTCCAATTAAGTTCCTATCCTTTTTTTTAGCCAATTAAAACCATTAACTTTTATAAAAGGTCCAATTAACCCCTAATATTAACAACGTCCAAAATGTCATTAAGTGTAAGGGTCTCATTATTTTGAGAGCGTGAATAGTAACAGCTTTGAATATCTTAAAGTCACGCCTATATCGCATGATAGAGAGAAAGCCACTTCTTTTTCTTTATTTAACTTACATTATAGCTCTCACAATTATAGAACCTCCTTCTAGGACTGGTCTCCCTACATGAAGTGTACATCTTTGTGGTTGTATTGCAAAAATATATTGGAAGTGGTGGGATGTAATCTAACTCAACAACTTGTACTCACCCTTTACTTATAAATGAGCATGACGAAGAAGATGAAAATGTTGTTGCCATTTCACGTGAGCAAAAAAATCACTACTCTTCTTTATAAATTAGGGATTATAGATATTAATTGTGTAAAAAGAAAGAAGAAGTGGCTTTCTCTTCGTCACGTGATATAGGCATGACTTTAAAATATCATAGTAGTTATTATTCGCGCTTTCAAAATAATGGTACCGTTACACTTAATGGCATTTTGGACACTGTTAGCATTATGGGTTAATTGGGCCTTTTATAAAAGTTAATGGGCTAACGGCATTTTGGACGCTGTTAGCATTATGTATTAATTGGATCTTTTATAAAAGTTAATGGGTTTAATTGAACTAAGAAATAAGATGAAAACTTAATTAGACCTTTTATAAAAGTTAATGGATTTAATTGAGCTAAGAAATAAGATGGGAACTTAATTAGACCTTTTATAAAAGTTAATGGATTTAATTGAGCCAAAAAAAAGGATGAGAACTTAATTGGACTTTTCTAATAAGTTCAAGGGCATATTTGTATCTTTTGCCTGATGTTTACAAGCATAAAACACAGCATGTGAGGTCTTCTTAGGACTAATCCATTCTATTAAGCCCAACCGATGTTTAAAGTTATTAATCTAATTTACTAATCAATTATGTACAAAGCTCATATTGACAATAGGGTAGCTAGTGCATTTGTCATCTAGAAATTAAACATAGAGCAAAAATAAAGAACATAAAATTAAATCTAGTTATCACAAGCCTCCTACAACTAAGAAGTTGAAAGAAAAATAATACCTAAAACTAAGTACAATACCCAGATATTACTAGAATAATCAAAAACACGAAAAATTGGGGCTAGAATTTGAACAACTGACCGACTCAAGGTATAGAGCCATTGGCTCAACGCAGAGCCAAATTGGCTTTACACTAAGCCGATCAACTCTAGTAGCTTTTTCTAGTTGGTTTTCCAATCTCTTGAGTTTTTCACATTCTAGAGCCGAATCCACGTGCATAGGAGATTAAAAGATTGATTAAAATACAAGAAAAACAAAGCAAAAAGAATAAATAATATCGAACTAAGTAGAAACTTTAAGAAAATCATATAAACCCTGAAAAAGATTGCCAGTAAATGAAAACGATAAATTTAAAGTTTTAATTATGAAAACCCTAAAAATTAATTTAATTTCAAAATACATAAAGAAAATACAAATCTAATATGCAATCTTAATCATTTGACTAAACAAATCTAAAACTAAAGGATAGACATATTAACAGATTCAAACCTTAGATGTTCTTATTATCAGGTTCAATGTCGAGCATGTTAATTCATAAGTAATCCTATTCTAATCACATAAAACACATAAAGAAAGCAATAAACAAAGGAAATCTTAGTCATGTTTCTAAAATCATAAAGGAACATAAGAACTAATTTAATGGAAAAGGTGATGTGGATGATGATGGATGTTGGGGAACCCTCAAATTGTCACCATAGATGGTTGTTCTGCGAGTCTCAGGAGATGATGAAGCGGTCTAATAGAAGATCATATGAGAATCTAACGTTGTTTAGGATTTGGACAAGCTTCTACCGTTCAATCAAAATACTTTCCTGAATTGAGCTCTTTCTTAATGGCCTATGACTAAAGTTATCAAAAAACCTTTATTTATTAAAATGAACAGAAAGGGAATTGATATTAATTGCTATAAGTTGATGATAATTGGTAACCTTGGAATTAAGTTATAATGAAATATATATATATATATATATATATATATATATATATATATATATATATATAAAGCTACTATTTTTAGGAAACCCTAAAGGAGTAGATAGATTTGTATCAATTATTTCAAAAGAAAAAAATATCCTTTATCGGTTATTAATATCCAATAAATAAATATTTAATGTTTAAATAATTATCAATAAAATCTATCAATTATCATTAAATACCTTCTAGAATCTTATTTTTTATCAACTTTTGGCTTTTAAAGTCAAAATATGCATAAAACGACATCAAATTTTGAGAATTAGCCAATTGACAATGTGTAGAGCCGGTTCGACTCTATGTAGAGCTGATTCGACTCTGTGTAGAGCCGATTCAGTTGCACGCAGAGCCGGTTGGCTCTAACGTGTAAGAAGTTTTGAAAATTTTGACAATTTAGGCTCTAAACTTATAAAAATTACAGTTTCACCCATCATACTTATTTTTTATATTAATTGGATCTAAATTGATTCTAGATAAGTAACTTTAAGTCTAATTATTCTCAATCCTTACTTGGATTCGCCCATCCTCAATGTCCCGAGATATGAGAAAGGTAGTAACTTTCATCATCAAGCTTTTTGTAATTCCCTCGATATCTGGATTTGGAAAATGGGTGTTGACAATGGTTTTATTCCTTGAGGTTTACATACTTAGGTTTTTTGATAAGGTATTCAAGATGGGAATACATAGTAAGTTGACGAAGCAATAAAAGACTATCCTTTTCTTTAAGCAATTATTTTTATATGATTGAATGTTTAAAAACAGACCTCTATAATAAGAGGCAACAAACGCCTCATAGACTTAGGATGACAAAAAGACCTCTATAATAAGAGGCAACAAACATTTCATAGACTTGGGGTAACAAAATACCTTACCATAAGAGGCAACAAACACTTCATAGGCTTGGGGTGACAAAAGACCTCGAGAATAAGAGGCGACAAAGCACTTCATAAATTTTGGGTGTCAAAAAACCTCACCATGATAAGGCAAACTAAAAACTTCAAGATATTGAAGTCCTTAAGTAAATCCTTCAAGATTCGATATTTAAGACCTAACCATGATGAGGAAAACTAAAAACTTCAAGATATTTAGGTCCTTGAGCGAATCCTTGAAGATTTGATTATTAAAGACCTCATCTGATGAGGCAAAGCTAAAACTTCAAAATATTGAAGCCCTTGAGTGAATCCTTCAAGATTCGATGTTAAAGACCCCACTTTAATGAGGCAAAGCTAAAACTTTAAGATATTGAAGTCCTAAAGCAAATCCTTGAAGATTCAATGTTAAAGACCTCACCTTGATGAGCCAAAGCTAAAACTTTAAGATATTAAAGTCCTTGAGCCCTTACAGATTCGATGTTAAAGACCTTGGCATGATGAGGCATAACTAAAACTTTAAGATACTGAAGTCATTGAGCGAATCCTTGATGATTCACTGTTAAAGACCTCACCATGATAAGGCAAAGCTAAAAAGTTTGAGATATTAAAGTCCTTGAGCGAATCCTTGAAGATTCAATGTTAAATACCTCACAATGATGAGGCAACCTTAAAACTTTAAGACATTGAACTCTTATATCAAGTCCTTAAAGATTTAAAATTAAAACCTCCCCATAACGAGGTAATACTGAAAGCCTCACAATCTTAAAAGTTCCATAATAGATCCTTGAAAGACTTAACATCAAAAGCCTCATTAAAAGAGGGCAACCTTAAAACAACTTTAGAAAATTGAAGACCTATTCAGAAGAATCCTCAAAAAGTTGAAGCCAAGAACCTTACCAAGACAGGGCAATGGCAACGAATATCCGAAGACTCAATATAATTGTCATCCTTATAAATTGAAAAGTTTTAATTTGTTGACATATCATAAAGGATTAGTCAACTAGATACGATGAGGCATATATAAGATAAGAAAAGTATCTGTACAATGTAGCAAAAGAGAAAAATCCCAAGGATACCATGCCTCAATCTATGAGGAAACCATGCCCCAAGAAAAAACAAAATCGTTGTATGTAAAGAAAGATTTTCAAAAGTTATAAAGAGGTTATGGAAAAAATTTCCCATCATCAAGATGAATAGCCATTTCAAGATCAACAACCTTGAAAGTTTATTCTCCTTTATATTCAGATGCCTCCTTTAGATTAGGGTCTTGAGCGTTGTACTCTATAAGGACAAAGGCTGATAAATCTTGAAGATTGATTTCATCAACAACTATGAGATTGGCATCTGGAACCGCTTGATGATAATAGGAGATCATGGCAAAACACAAAGCTTGAAGCTCTTTGGCTTCTGCTTGGAATTTGTCCTTAGTGACCATCTTGGCAGACTCAAAGTTGGTGATAGTAGCCATTGCAAAATTGACAGACAACCATCCTATTGGACTGAGAAAGCTAGACTTGGACTTCTTTGAAGCGGAAGCTCCCTCCCTAGACTTAGCCTCTTTAGAGCAGGTCCTTATAGAATGAAGAGTAGGCTTAAATCTTCTTTCCTTTACCTCTCGGGAAAGGAACTTTGAAGCAATGAGATTTTTCACTAGCTGTCAAGGAAAGAATCGTCAAAGATTCAGAAAAGGAAGGGGAAGCTTCCTTCTTCAAACTCAGACCTTTGAAGAACAAGCCGGGGTCCATATTTACAAAGAAACAGCAAGGTAAATAAAAAGTGCATATGTTTAAAATGCATCAAGGTTAATAAAATGATGAATACCTTGAGTGTCTCAGAATGTCCAACGGCCGTATTCAGACCCTCATCTTTGTAATATGAATCTACATTCTCATTAGAATCAGAAGAGGCAAGGCTAAATATTGCTTGAGGAATAGAAACTAGGAGAGAGAGGAAGTTTTGAATAAACTTCTTGACATAGTCCTTAACTAGAGGATGTTTAGACTGGCACTCTGCCAGTAACATTTCTAAGAACAAAGAATTTTCTCTCACAAGGGGAGCTCTACTTGCTTTCCTAATAAGAGGAGCCCAAGAGGAGGGCAAGTCCACAAAGGTAAAGTCATGATGGATGAAGAAAAAAAAATTTCTTTAATATTTGATAGAGGATGGAAGGTCATACATGAGAGTTATAGTTTGCTAGACTACTAGTATATATGAAAGAGCTTGAGTCACACTTAGAAACAGAGAAGTGGTGGTGGAAATCATCTAAAAAGGGGATTCGACCCTTTATCCTAAAAAGTTCTGAAAGAAAACATATCATATGAATGGAATTAGGGCGCAACGGGAATCTGATAAAATTTTAAAAAATCTAATAGGAGACCAGAAAGAGGGAAATAAAGACCAACTTTAAACTATTCCCAAAAAAATACTAAGGAGCTGGAAAGGGGAGGGTGTTCCGCCCTAAAATAGGAATTGTATAAAAATAAGGTATAACCCAAAGGAATGGCATACATAACATTAAAAGCATCAATATCCTCTTGGGAAACCTTAGGGGCAAAATCCTCCAATGACTTTCTAGCAGGAGTAGAAGGGTGTGCAAAGCTGCTTGCAATTCTCCTATTATTAACTATTAAAGATTTTAAGAGGAAGGACATAAAGAATTGCTTGGAAAGATAGTCCTTGAACAAAAGCAAGAAGGCAAAATAGTTAAGAAAGAATGGTGAATGTAGATAATAACTAAGGAAGAAAGAAAAGTATAGATATCCTAACTAAGAATCTAATACATACCATAAAAGGTAAAAGACTAAAAAAGGGAAATGAGAAGCTAAGGAAGCTATAAAAATGATTGAGGCGTTTTAGTTAAAGTAAGGTAAAAGGTGTAGGGCACGATTTCTTTGAGAAAGGGAAATTAATGCCATGATCTAAAGAGTGCTGGTAATGGTGATGAGAACGTGACATGTGTTTTTGTATCTTAACAGTAAAAAAAGGTTTGATAATATGGGGAAGTCTCCACTAGACACGTATGAAATAATGTATCTTAAGACTCTTGGGGGCTAATGATGACGCCTCATTTTAGCGAATCCCGAATTTGTGAAGATAAAGGATAAGGATTAAGCTTGGAGGATCCACAAAGATTCGAACATTCAAAGGAACCTTTGAAATACCTGACGGTTACTTAATGATATTTATACAAGTATTAGAGTACGGCAGTTACACTTGGCAATTATTATTAACTATTATAGTAATAATGAAGAAGCTAAGCATACTAAGAGACAATTATTTCTGTACTATATATACAACAAGCTTATTATTAAGCAAGGTACATTTTTACACACTATTTACTACAACTAGCTCTCTCTTTCTTCCTCTCTAAGTTCATAGTACTTCATGATTGCTAACTTAAGCATCAGAGGCTCCCTTGAACATCAAGTCCATGTCCTCTGAGGCTGCTTTTCTATCTATCTAGAGGATTTGGCAACTTGAGGATCTATCTCTTCAGCGTCATTATTTTTGGACATCATTACCATCCATTTAAGGTTTCTAACCTATTATTTTCCACCATAACACATTTTCTATCTGTCTTAAAAAATGCCATGCACCATTGCTAATAAGGATAGCATAACAAATCCTGAATCATTCCATCTCCTAATTCACTAAGCTTGTTCAATTTTTTCTTTAACAGTGCATCAAATGTTTAGTAAGCACACTTGCAAAATAAATTTCTTCTCTCTTCTCCTTTCCATTTCTTGTTCCATGCTTATCATATGTGTCGAGCACGCATTTTATGCTCTGCCCCAAGTATTTCCTAATAAACAACCCTTATTTAACCCTTTTTCCATTTTAAAACAAAATAAGTACAATTTAACTGAATTATTAAATCCAATTAAATAATAAAATGCAAATTAAGAAACAATTACCTTCTGTATATCATTGGCTACAACTAGTCCACTTCCTTCACCAAGGTCAAGATCATCCTTTACTTTATCGATAAACACTTCCACCCCTTATTCTCAACCTCCACCATAACCCATGATATGGGATACATTTGATTATTGCTAATAAGTACTAGAAGCACTTACTATTGAGCTTTATTTTATATTAATTCCACCTTCAATTGAGTTTGATTTATTTATTCAAGCTTGGTTTTTAGTTCTTTTAGGAATTTTAAGGATAATACATGTTAAGGAGTTGAATGGAATACAAAAGCATGTGAATCTGGTAAAGAAAAAGCATATTTATCCAAGTTTAATCTAACACGGGGACTATATGACCATGTGGGCTTCCCATGTCAGTTGTGAAAAGTAGTAGATTGTAAAAAGGCTCCACACGGGAAGCTTAGACCCTCATATCACTTTCCCATATGACACAAAAGTGATAACTAAAGCTACAAAAAGTCAAAGATGCCAAGCGACCGTATGGCTACCCATGTGGTCCCTGTATGGATTGTTTTATTTTACTATTTAAGGATCTTTTAGGTCTCATTTTTTGACGTTCCTTCATTACTCCATTTCTAGAAGTCATTACTCTATTTCTAGAAAGACAGACTATTAGAAAACTTATATTTCTTTCATTTCTTAGAGTGAAAACTTATTTTTCTTTCATTTTTAGAGTTTTATTGGTTATTATCCAAGGAAGAACATCAAGTCTAACTTTATTTTCCAAGATTGAAGATTCAAATAGAAGATTCTCATTACTTATCATCCGTGAATAGTTTGAGATCTTTTTTTTCTATTAATTCTTTATTTCTTGATTACAATATGTAGGAATTAATTTGCTTTCTATTTGGGCTTTGATGAATGATGTGTGCTACTCGTGTTAGCTACAATCTAAGGCAGTGTACCTATCGATGCAGTCTAGCACTAATGGCGAGTATCAAGGTCGTATTCCTCGGGAAAGCGAAAGCCCAGAGTTACTTCTTTGTTCTTTGTTATATTAACCTAAAATGGATGATGAATAAATTCTAAACTAACTATTAACTACGAGCTAAGTTCTAAGGGAGATGCAGGAGTAATTGATAAGTGAAATAATCAAGACAAGAAGACAAACCCAAAGGGAATCTAAACTAGTTGCATCCGAAAAAAAAGATAAAGGATCAGTGAGTCTAATTATGCTACCCGTGGACGAATTCTTAACCGAATTCGGTTTCTCTCTCGAGATAACCGAATTCCTAAACCTAATAACCTAAAGTTGGAATCTCTTCCTAACGATTGATTCTTAAATTAGCATTAAGCTTTAATCCGCCTCTATTAAGCTTTGTTAATTCTTAATCCGGCTAGTTAATTATCCTTATCTCTAAGCGATTATTAACCAGTTCTTGTTATTCAAAGTTCCAATTGCCAAACGGATTTCTCAATCTCATAAAGCTATCTAAACATCATAATTCACAACGTCTCATGAATAATGCATAATCTTATTCATACTGAAAACAAGAAGAATACAAAACCAACTCAAACAATCCAACAATATAATATCAAGCCAACATAGTAAAGAAATCCCAATGGATTAAATCAGTCTAGCTAAACATGTTCATGTTTAAAACAATCTAGGAAATCAATTACAATGAAAGAATAATGAAAATAAAACATGTACACCCTTTTCTCTCGAATTGGATGAACAGCTCCAAATCTGGATCTACACTTTGATTAATCTCCCAAACTGCCTCTTGAATTGCTCCACTACTGTTTTGCACTCGGAATCTTACGATTCCGGGATTCTTACTCACTGCAACTCTCTCTCGCACTCAGTATTGTGCAGAATCCGAACCAGCCACTAGGGCTCAATGTCACTCTTTCTCCCCCCTTCCTACTTAAGAATAACTCATTTTTTTCTTATATATTTAACGCAGCACGGCCGTGTTCAAGGCCGTCTTTGGTCGTGACGGCCAAGTCCAAGCCGTCATGGCTATGGATCTCACCAAGTAGGGTTTCACCACGGCCGTGTTCCTCCCCGTGTTGGACACCACGGGCCGTGTTCCTCCCCGTGTTGGCCACCACGGGCCGTTCTGAAGGCCGTGGTGGCTACGGAAACCGTGCCAAAGTGCCAATTTCAAGAATCAAAGCCAATGGTTGAGCACGGCCAGAGTCCAGGCCGTGCTCAATGTATGCATTGCGGGCTCTTGTCCGATCTTGATGAATTCTCGTCCGTTTCCTCACGTATTGATCTATAATTGCTTAAACAACGATGATGGTCCTATAAATGTTCCTGAAATGCAAAAGAACATAAAACACGGGTGATCTGGGAATAAAAGCACAATAATTGCTAAGAACAGACGCAATAATATGCAAGCAAATATGTGTAAAACTATGCTTATCAAATTACCCTACACTTAAGCTATTGCTTGTCCTCAAGCAATTAACAACTCAACCCACAAAACTACAGTTAGCAATTCATTTCAGTTTATGCCCCTAGTCCACAACAGAGAGTATTCAACACATCTCAAAGGATACTCAATCATAAATCAAATTACAAATCATTAACAAAGAATGGAAATAATATTAATGCATGAGTAACTTAAATGACAACTCAACACCAACATCATGAATCAATGCCTCACAGGGATCACTCAAGTCGCTCAAAGTGTATATTAGGTAAATAACAAATCCCTCAAAGCAAATGCATAAGACCCGCTCACCATAAGCTTGCTTATAAATCATATCTTCGCTACTGTGAATAAGTAAATACCAAAATCAAAGGGTCTTTACCAAGGTTGTAATGGGGCTAGGGTAAAGGTACGGAGATTTGGACGGAAGTTTGAAAATGTTTGGAATTAAATGCGATAAACAATATTATATGCTCAAAGGATTAAATGCCTAAGATCACGAAAAGAATCATTCACTAAAATCCCTACTTCCATAGAATAACGCTCGCAAATGCTCTAAATCCAATAAAAGATAAATAATTAAAGAAATTTGTTTATTATATTTTTTTTCTTCTTCTTCTTTTTTTTTTCTTTTTTTTTTTTTGAATAAAGAAATGAACTAGCGACTTATTAGTGACCATACAACTCGAATAAACATAAAGAATAACAAATACAAATTGGATCAAGGGAGCATTTAAAATATCAAAAGATTTAGTGAATTTACCAACATAGCAACTAGCATTTTAATCCCACATAAAGTCGAACATATCACGGGAAAGAAATTCCGTATAAGGGTAAAGGAAAGATAAATGTAAAGAATGGTATAATTGAAGTGTATAGGTGTAGATTATGAAGAAAAGGTTAAGGCTCAAAAATTGGCTAACTAATGGAAACATAAGGTGGTAGGCTTTTGGTCAAATGTGGGGAATCCTAAATCACCCAAATCATCTCATGGTATTCACAATATTCATGTAACTTCAACACGCATTACAAAGCAAGTTCTAGAAGCAAAGTTAAGTACAATGCACACTCAAACAAGAAATATAAAGAGCATAAGCATAATAAATGCTCAACTGGCTCAAAATCTCACTTTCAGGTGTGGTATTAGGTGCAGTTGGTTCGCAACATCATTAATTGAATCATTATTTAAGAAACACATGCATATGATATTATCAATATTCTAAGTTAAAATTCGACAATTCGAAAAATAATTAAATAACACCGGTTTAACCCGGCAGGGTTGATGTGTAAAACACCATAAATTATTTTCTAAGGACAATGAATAGCAAAGAAAAGTAACTACAATTCTATAAATCAAGTCATCAATCAGCTCAAAATTAGCATACTCAAGTGCATAAAAACACAATGTCCTAACATCTCCTAAAAATACACAACACCTAGCCATAGCAATTAAAAATCCATATAAGAGATTAGGGTTTACCCATAAGCACCCCACACTTAAAGAACACACTGTCCTCAGTGTAAAATGTTATGGATACCCCGCATGGAATGCTCAACTAAGAGAACAAAAGCAATACAATCCAAGTGCATGACATGTATGAAAAATAAAGTAAATAAATACAGAAAAATAAAAAGATCTAGGGGATCGCCTGATCATCCATCGAGGCCGATATTGTGGAAATTCGGTGCCTCCTGGTAGAATCCGAAAATAATAAAATAAAGAAATAAAATCAAAACTGAAAATATGAAAACTAAAACTAATAAAATGTTTTAAAACAAAAAGGTTAAAAAAAAAATTAAAGATAAAAATTGGGGTGCCTCCCAAAAGCGCTTCTTTTTATGTGATGAGTCTTCTTACCGGACTCATGGTGAAAGGCAAATGGGCGTGATCGGCGACCATCCATCCTTCTTCCAAGCAAATGGCTTCAAGTATCCGCTTAGAGGGATAATCGTCAATGTCCTCTTCCGACTATCAAGCAAGTCGCATGATGGGCAAGACTCGCTCCTCGTATAATTGCATGTAGTCATGATGCTCTAGGGCTCTTCCAATTTGAAAGTCAAGCTTCACCAATTGGAAGGATTGACGGTTGGGCAATTTCTTCAGAACGTCAATGGTTTCCTCTAGTCCTTGTCTTGGTTCACTTGCTAGAAGAAACTCGAGCTTCTCCAAGACTTCTTCATTGGATAACTCATGCTCATCTTCCATCATCGAACGGACTTGTGGAAAATCCACCAAAAATTCCTCTAATCGCAACTTCAGCATCATCAACTGTACATTCCAGGTTGGTAGTCTTTCGGAGGGATTATGTTTGCCTCTTCCTTTCCGGTTCCATCTCCATGTTCAAGAAATCGTCCCGCACATAAGCATCATCGTCAAACATAATAGATAAACCAGAAAAATTCTCACCGAACGCAAAGTGACGAGCTCAAATGTTCCTCGGATTCGATGGCGTTTGATAGAGTTCTCGATTGCTCTTGATTTAGTAACTTGAAGATTAAGCCTACTTGATGCTCTATGTTATTAATCGAGGCTTGTTGATCTTCAAGTATCCTCTCTGTTTGTTGGAATCTATCATCAAGACTTGTAATGAACCTCATCATCGGCTCTCCCGACACTTAACTCTTCATCTTGAGTTGAAGGTGCAAGAGTAGGCCGATGTGGTTCTTCGAGATTCGGTGGTTCTGGGCCATCTAAGCTCCATCCATAGGGTGAATGAGTACTCCACTCTTGATTATAGGTGCTTCCATACGAGTCACTTGGCCAATTGCCCGTATAATTCACATTCGCTCACGTTATAAGAATAAGGAGTAAAATCAGTGCACAATGGACAATCATTACTCAAATGTAAACCACAACAAAATTCATAAAAGACTTGAGATGAAAGGATAGGAGAAGAGAGTTGATCGGTAGCCCTGCAAAATGATTCCACTCGAGCATCTAAAGATGCACGGGCATCCCAATTTTTAGCACTCTCTTGGTTCCTATTCTCATTTTCCAATGCGTCATACAAAGATTTTGAGTTTAGCATTGAACCTCCTTATCATTCACTATCTGAATTATAAACTTAAGCTAAATAAATATGTACAAATAAAATAAAATAGATAAACAAATAAAAATAAAAATCATAAAATAATAAGAAAGAAAAAAAAATGGCTAAATTAACAAATAGCAAATTTCACTCTAGTTTTCAAACAGATCCCCGGCAACGGCGCCAAAAACTTGATGTGTGCTACTCGTGTTAGCTACAATCTAAGGCAGTGTACCTATCGATGCAGTCTAGCACTAATGGCGAGTATCAAGGTCATATTCCTCGGGAAAGCGAAAGCCCAGAGTTACTTCTTTGTTCTTTGTTATATTAACCTAAAATGGATGATGAATAAATTCTAAACTAACTATTAACTACGAGCTAAGTTCTAAGGGAGATGCAGGAGTAATTGATAAGTGAAATAATCAAGACAAGAAGACAAACCCAAAGGGAATCTAAACTAGTTGCATCCGAAAAAAAAGATAAAGGATCAGTGAGTCTAATTATGCTACCCGTGGACGAATTCTTAACCGAATTCGGTTTCTCTCTCGAGATAACCGAATTCCTAAACCTAATAACCTAAAGTTGGAATCTCTTCCTAACGATTGATTCTTAAATTAGCATTAAGCTTTAATCCGCCTCTATTAAGCTTTGTTAATTCTTAATCCGGCTAGTTAATTATCCTTATCTCTAAGCGATTATTAACCAGTTCTTGTTATTCAAAGTTCCAATTGCCAAACGGATTTCTCAATCTCATAAAGCAATCTAAACATCATAATTCACAACGTCTCATGAATAATGCATAATCTTATTCATACTGAAAACAAGAAGAATACAAAACCAACTCAAACAATCCAACAATATAATATCAAGCCAACATAGTAAAGAAATCCCAATGGATTAAATCAGTCTAGCTAAACATGTTCATGTTTAAAACATTCTAGGAAATCAATTACAATGAAAGAATAATGAAAATAAAACATGTACACCCTTTTCTCTCGAATTGGATGAACAGCTCCAAATCTGGATCTACACTTTGATTAATCTCCCAAACTGCCTCTTGAATTGCTCCACTACTGTTTTGCACTCGGAATCTTATGATTCCGGGATTCTTACTCACTGCAACTCTCTCTCGCACTCAGTATTGTGCAGAAACCGAACCAGCCACTAGGGCTCAATGTCACTCTTTCTCCCCCCTTCCTACTTAAGAATAACTCATTTTTTTCTTATATATTTAACGCGTACGTGTTCAAGGCCGTCTTTGTCAGCCAAGTCCAAGCCGTCTGGCTATGGATCTCACCAAGTAGGGTTTCACCACGGCCGTGTTCCTCCCCGTGTTGGACACCACGGGCCGTGTTCCTCCCCGTGTTGGCCACCACGAGCCGTTCTGAAGGCCGTGGTGGCTACGGAAACCGTGCCAAAGTGCCAATTTCAAGAATCAAAGCCAATGGTTGAGCACGGCCAGAGTCCAAGCCGTGCTCAATGTATGCATTGCGGGCTCTTGTCCGATCTTGATGAATTCTCGTCCGTTTCCTCACGTATTGATCTATAATTGCTTAAACAACGATGATGGTCCTATAAATGTTCCTGAAATGCAAAAGAACATAAAACACGGGTGATCTGGGAATAAAAGCACAATAATTGCTAAGAACATACGCAATAATATGCAAGCAAATATGTGTAAAACTATGCTTATCAATGAACCCTAATTTATATTGTATGAATTGATTCAAGTTTATGCAATTAAATCTTTTCTAAGAGTTGTTTTATTCCTTTGATTGCTTAATCTATTTCAATTGATAAGTCGATATAATAATTGGGATTGATTTTCATAAATTAATTAGAAATAACTATTTATGAATTGATCATATCTTAGGGATTGAGTGATTGAGGTACTAGAGATAGATCTACAAGATTTTTTGGTTTAATAGTTCCTTAATCTTAATGCATGACCTAAGTGACTAGGTTTGACAAGAGATTCATTTCCTTCCTCTTAGAATTTAGAGGTTTAATCACATAAGAAAGGTTTTTACCTAATTTTATGAAATGTCAATACAACTATTGGGTTTGATTTAATTGTTATTTGACTCATGAAATATTTAACTCATTACGGGGCTTCATTACCTAAATAGGCTTTATCCTAGATAAATATCCCAATTAACTTAATTCTTGCTTTTAGCTTAGTTTACTTTTTTTCACCAGTATCCAGACAATATTTCTTTCACTAAACATTATTAGTATATGATTGAAAATAGTATTCATAATTAGTCCATAGTGGAACGATAATCTTACTTATCATTTTATTACTTGATACGATTGGTGCATTTTTTTCATATGCGAATAGTGTTGCCATCTTTAAAGATAGTAATAAGCAATTGTCCTTAGCATGGGCCCTTGAGAAAATAACCATCAAAACCAAGGATCCTTCTACACCTATCCTCCTAGCCTTTGTATCAAAGCATGGAAACACATATAGAACCTTTGAAAAACTTGTTTCCCTGGTTCATCCTTCCTAATGACCTTAACAAAACAAGTTCTCCTAGGATTACTCCTATACATCTCATCAACATAGTGATGTAACATGCCATACTCCACCACAGGGTTTCCTATTGCTTCAGATAACACTTTTAATCTTAGCTCTTCTACACATTATTAACCCTACATACATATGTTTTTCCTTTCTAACCAAACTGAATATTAAGTAATTTTATTCCTGATTGAGATAGGATTATACTTTTAAACTGTATTGCTATTTACAATGAATTACAGTGTAAGGATTTGTTGTACCTTGGACATATATGCTTATGATTATAGGTTTTGACAATAAGATCTGTGATTTTGTCTCAGTGCTACCCATGGACAACCTTCCTCTTTACATTTTACCCTAACTTTACTAGGCTCATTAGGCTTCAAAGTCAAAGATATTTTTTTCTATAGCATTACTTATAAACAGCTTCCTTAAATTGTTTAATATTAATAAAAATCATACCTAATTCAAATGCAGGCATAACAGGCCTAGGGTCAAAGAAAACTTTCTCATCTTTCTTCTTTTATTTTGGATCTGCACACTCATCATTGGAAACTTCTAAGTATTTAAGTCCAGGGTCATCACTATTATAGAACTCTTCATCTCCTTCTACTTTGCCGATAAATTTATTTCCATCCTCTCCAAAATCATCAAATTTATTCCTACTTTGCCTACAAATTTATTTATTTCTTGACCTCCTATAATTGTTCTTAGCTCTTCATTAACATCACTCCCATCAATAACGTCTTCTGCAGTTTCTTCTTCATAATCATCTTCCTTATTATTTTCTTCATCACTATCATCATCTTCATTCACTTCTTCTACATCACACTATAAAAATTAATAGTTTATCGATGAAATTTTCCGTTGCTAGACTCAACAAATCTGTCGGTATTTTTATTTACTAATTACGGAAAATCGAACAATTATACAATATTTTCCCGGATTACTAACAATTGCAATCAGTTGGTAGTATGATTGTTGGTAAAATATTTACCGAACAGGAAAGTAAACTGTCAGTAATTACCGACGAATTTCTCGTCTATAAATCGTTATTTAGTTGTCCACAAAATGATAGTAATTCTTTAAAACAAATGCAATTTAGGAATGAATTTTTTTATTTGTAATCCATCAGTAAATTTTTAATATTTTTAAAAATTAAAAAAATTGTTAATAATTTCTAAATATCTTGTAAAAAAATTAAAAAATATGTCGGCAGTCTGTCAGTAAAATTTTAATATTTTTTAGGAAATTAAAAAACTGTTGGTAATCTGTTGGTAAATATTATTTTACTTTAAAAAAATTCTAAAACTGTTAGTAATTTTTGAATATTTTTAAAATTAAATTTTATTAGTAATTATTGATAAATTTATTTTCAAAAATATATTTAAAAATTAAAATTATTAGCTAGATATAAAATTAATGAAAAAATAAGATATACAAGAGATTATAAGAAATTAATAAGAATAAAAAAAATATTCAAAATAATTAACATTTAAGAAATGAAAATTATATTTTAAAACTAAAGAAAATAAATTGAACATCAAAACTAAAAAAAGAAAAGAAAAGAAAAAAAAGAAGTATATATGAGACTCAAAAAATTTAGTGTTAGAAGGCAACAAATGCAAGAAAAACCTAAGAAATAAAAATTAAAAGTAACGATTTTAGTAATTCTTTTTCGAATCACATTAATAAAACTAAGATAGATATATATATATTAAAAAATAAATAAAAATCTGAAAAGCTAAATATAAAAAAATTAAATAAATTTAATACTTTTATTTTATTGATGGATTTGAAGAAATATAAGAAGTAAAATAAGAAAAAGAAAAAAAATAAAAAATAAAAGTATGAGAGTATATAATATGTAATAAATGATAAAAAAATAAGTACTAATTGAATCAATAAATAAATAAAATAAGTGAGAAAGAGAGAAATGGAGTATGAAAGAAAGATAGAAAGTGAGAAGAAAAAATACAAAATGTGAGAGAAAGTGATAAAAAAGGCAATAGGATAACCTTTTAATTTTATTTTTTTGCAATTTATGATGGAATTAAAAATTTAGAGAAAAATTTTCCGATGATTTATTGATGGAAAATCCATTGGAATTAATAATTTTTCAAAAAATATTATTTGAAAAGTTTTGGAAAAACCTCTCTTCAAAATTTCCATTTATCGATGGATTTCTCACTGAATCTCCATTGTTAATTTTAAAAAATTAAAAATTAAAAATTTAGAAAAAATTTGGAGGGAAATATTTCTCCAAATTTTTTTAAAATAATAATAATTAATTTTAATTTACCGACTGAAATATTCTGTTGGTAATTAATAGATAAAATTTTATATTTTTATATATTAATCTAATGACAAAAATTATCCATTGGTAAATATTAAAAAATTAAAATTATTTCACTTGGCGACAAAAATCTCTATTGCTAAAGGTGGCACCATATTTAGACGCTTAATTTAGCAACGAAATTTTTCATCGATAAAAAATTATCGATAATCCGTTGGTAATTTGTCGGTAAAGTGTCGCTAATAGGTGGTACCATTCTTTAGCGATGGAAAAAATTCGTTAGTAAATTTTTATCGATATTTCGCCGATATTCTGTTAGTAAGTTAAAAATATAAAATTTTCAATAATCCATTGGTAACCATCGGTAAATAGTAAATTTTAGCAACAAAGAATTTCCGTCGGTAAACTAAAAGTCTTTTATATTGGCACTTGAACTTTCATTTTATTTCCCAGATGCATCCTCTCATCTGAGTCAGCCATAGGCTTTTCTCATATTTTTTTTTTGACATTGTGCGTGTTGCCCAATTGTTATATCTTGGACCCAGATCCATCTAGCGTTATGGATCTGGGACCAATAATACGTGTGACCCATTATTTATATAAAACGCGATCTCAATCCACGATTTTAACCGCCAACTAAAGCGAAAAAATCGTAAGTTGAGGCCACGATCTTTATGTCAACAAACACGATCTTCTACAATCTCTTGAAAAACTAAAAGACTCTTCTTCTTCTTTTTCCATCTTTATTTATCTTATACCCACTAGATATCGTTGATCATCTTCTACTCTGCTGTAAGTAAGACTTTTCTTATCCACTTTCTTTATATTTTTTACATAAACTCCTATACTATAACTTTCGATTTGTTTTCTCATTATTTTATTTTTCATTTCAATAATTTTAGGTTTAGAACTTCTATAAATATATTTATTTTATAAAAGTAATCATATTCATTTGAAATGGCATTCAAATAAAATAACATAATTATACTGCATCTGTAAACAATGCTAAATATATTAAAGAACATACAATTTAATCTTACGAATAGTATATTGTTTATGTTATATAAAATTATACTATTATAAACATCTGATGCATGTTTATTTTTATTTTTTATTTTGTTCTTTATTCATTTATAAGCATGAGACTTTGTTATATATTTGATAAAACTCAATTCATACGTTAAAAAACCTTTTGATTATAACACATGATCTGTCTAATATATTTGATGAACTTCAAGTGATCATTTGATGAACCTATAGTTTAAAGATAAGGAACCTATTGTAATACCCAGAATCTTTTCCTTAATAACGATTATATTAATAATGATTAATAAATGAGTTTTTATTTAAATTAATTTTACTTTATTTTTATTTGGTTTAATTTAGAATATGACTAATGGAAATTTTAATGTTAGACAAATAAATGAGTTATTTTCTATACCCAATTAGTTAAAATTTTAAGAAATCAATTAAGTAAATTATTTGAAGAGTAAATTATATTTTTTCGGTTATTCCAATTTTTCCCCAAATGTATATATATAAATAAAATTATATATTGGAGAATTATGGAAGAATTTGTAAAGGGTGTTCTTATAAAAGAGTTTTGGAAAAATTGGTATTTTAATTAGCTAGTGGTATTTAATTTTAAGTTGGAAAATAATTAGCAAATTGGCTATTTAATTTAATTGTGTGTTAGGACTAAATTGGAAATTTATTTTGGAATAAGGATTAAAAGTATAATTTCATTAATATGGGGTATTAATGAAAATTTGTATGTTTGGTATTTTTGTAAATAAATGTGTCGGTAGGGGTATTTATGTAATTGTGTATTTTTCAATAATTCTAATTTGGCCTAAATTAATTAGTTAGGGGCTTAATTGAAAGGCTAAAGAAAAGTTTAGGGGTTAAATTGAAATTTTGCAGGACAAAATTGTAAGTAATTAAAAGAGTTGAGGGATCAAATTGTAATAAAGAAAAGTTCAGGGGTCAAATGTCGATATTGAAAGGAAAGGAGTCGGGGAAGAAGAGAAAGAAAGAGAAGAGAGATGTCGGGGAGAGAGAGGTGCGCGGGGAAGAAGAAGGAGGAGGCGGGCGCTGCGGGTGTCGGTGGCGGCCGGCCGGAGGAAGCGCACAAGGAGGTAGTAGCTTTCGAAGGCCGTTCTGGCCGTTTTCGTCGGCCTTTTCGGCTGATCTCGGTGGCGATCGGCTCCTCTCAGCGAGGGCTCTCTTTTGGCAGCAGCGGCGACGCCTAGGGTGACCGGAGTTGCAAGATCCGGCAAAGAGAAATTTATGGTGGCAGCCGTGTTTTCTAGCTTTTCTGGCGAGCTCCGGGGGAGGATGGACGATCAGAGGACATATCCCGACTCTCCTAAGCTTAAGCTTCGCAATGGCACCAGTTTCATGGCGATCGGGCTTCGTTTGAAAATTGACGGTCGAGATCATCCGTAAATCTCTCCAAATGATTGGAGGTTGGATCGGAAAATCGGAAGCAGGGATTGTCATCAGCGCATCATTCCGAGTCCGATGGTGTGCTCGAATCATCAATCGGACTCCGGCGGCTGAAAGCGAGTCGACCGAGCGATCAAGCGTCTCAGTAATTTTTCTCTCGCCCGTTAATTTTGAGGTTCTTTGATGTAATTTATGCTTATTGATTGTATTGAGTATTAGATGATATTTGTGAGTCAAAAATAATTGTCTGTCGGTTTGCCTGCCCTTGTGTTTTGTGCTGTGTGACGGAGTCGGGAAAATAGTGAAGTCTGGGGACCCGACTCCCGTTGTTGAATTGTTGGATGTTTATAGTGTTTTTCTGGCAGGTCCTGGACCCGTTTTACGGGGGGTAAACGTCCGTATTTTAGGGAAAATTCTGCCAAATTTTTGGTAGAATTTACCAGAGCCATGATTCTTAGACAGTCAGTCCTAGGAATCTAGACCTAAGGTTAATTGTAAATTGTTCAACATTTTTGATAAATTGTTTTTTCGTGATTAGATAATGCATCTGTTCTGCTCGCTCCAACCGAGGCACCAGAGTAGAGCTAGGAGGTCGCCAAAGTTGCGAGTTAAAGTCATATATCTGCTTACGTATGTCATGCAAATATTATAGGGTTCTACTAGAGTACTATGTCCCGTAGCGTGTGAAAATTATTTTATTTTATTTAAGCATGACATGACGCGTTTATTTTTGCATGACTTATTATTTATTTCAAATTAAATAAATATGTTATTGAGATGTTTGCAACTGTTTTTAGATATATGATTTTAACTCACTTCGAGACTGACAGTCTCAATTTTATTGTTTTTCAGATCCGTGACTGTTAGTCTTCCCACGACTCTTATTCAGTAACCCGACTCCTTCATCATCGGTGGTGTATTCGATTTGGTATGTTAATTTATAAAATCTTAGATTCTCCGCAGTAGAATTAATAAACTTATCTGTTGTATTTCCTTATAGTTTTGGGTCTCGCCTAATTCTTCTGGCAGACCGAATTAATTGTGTGAATTTAATGGTTACGAAATTGCGGAATCAATAGTATTAAATGAGATAAGATTTATTTAAGTCAGTGAGTGTCAGGCTTACTACGGGATTCGGTGGCCTTACGCCTACCCATTCCCTAGTGCCGGTCACGGGCCCACAGATGGGATCGTGACACCTGTTCATTATAACCTATGAATAATGGATCTGTTGTTTCAATATGTATAAAACATTTGATGAATCTAATATAATGCTGTGATGAACCTGTTGTTTGAATATAATGAACTTGTCCATTATAACCTATGAATAATGATTTTGTTGTTTTAATATATAAAAAACATTTGATGAACCTCACATGATACTTTGATGAACCTGTTGTTTGAAGATAATGAACATGTTAATTATAACATATGAATAATGAATCTATTATTTCGATATGTATTAAACATTTGATAAACCTCAAGTGATAATTTGATGAACCTGTAGTTTGAAGATAATGAACCTGTTCATTATAACCTATGAATTATGAATCTGTTGTTTCAACATGTTAAAACATTTGATGAACCTACTATTATACCGTGATGAACTTGTTGTTTGAAGATAATGAACTTGTCTATTATAACCTATGAATTATTTATTTATGTTTATGAACATCTAGCATATTCATTAGTTAAAACTTCCAGATTCATTTGTTAATCATATAAAGTTCATTATTAATAAAATCCATTTCATGAATTATTCGTTTTTATTTCTAATAATTATTATTTTACAGAAAAAAGAATTGGTAGAAAAAATATCTCAAAGAAAAAGTTCAACAAGAAGACTCCACGAGGGCAAAAAGGATGCCTAGAATTGAGGAATCTGATAATGACAACATAAATTGGGATGTCGTTCTGACTAATGTTATGAAGAACAAAACTATCAATAATGTTAGAAAAGAAAAAGGACATGCTCAACAAAAGAAATCGAAGCAAGTCGTTGCTGCTGATGTCAGTAAAAATATTTAAAAAAGAAAAAAAGTTACTACAACTCAACAAACTCAAGAGCAGAACCAGAGATACAAAACACGCTTAATAATCGATAAATGGAAGAAAGTGGCTATAGAAGAATCAGATGAGGACACTGATTCTACTTCTGAAGAACAATTACCAAAGAAGACATCTAAATCACAACCTAGAAAACAGAAAGAAAAGGAGGTTGGATATGTAAATACCTACTAAAATGTCTCCATTTGGTTTGTTCAACATGATCAAGAGACTGTTACCGGAGCAACGTTAAGCAGTGAAGACATTGGCTTTGGTAGCCTTTTAAAATTAATGCTATGTGAATGTCATAGATAGTTAAGTAGATACATTGTGGAGAATTTCAATTTCTTTAAGTATGCTTTAGTTTTAGAGAAAGAAGAACTTAAGTTGACTGAGGAGGATGTAGTATCTACACTAGATATTCCTCATGGTCCTAAATTCATTATAGAAGTTAAAGGGGACAAAGACAGTGATGAATATAATCAGTTGCTAAAAAAATGGAGGAAAAGATGGGTTGTATCTTCTGGTAGTCTTATAACAAGAAATAGGGCTGATGAAATATTGAATAGAGGAAATCACGATGATGAATTTAAGAGAGGTTTCACTATTTTTGTTGTCTCTACTATGCTGAAGAGCCACCAAAGTAGAAAATGTAACTGCAACATTCTATTCTCCCTAATCAATATGAATGAAATTAAAGAGTTGAATTGGAGTCAATACACCAAAAAAAAGTTCGGTACAATCTGTTCAAGATTGGAAAAAGAAATCATATGGTTCTTTTACTAGACAATCACATTCTTATTGGTAATTGTACTTTACATCTGTTTGTGGTTTCATTATTTAATAACTGTAGGTTCATTAGTTTATACATATAGGTTCATTAAGTTATACATATAGGTTTATTAGGTTATACATACAGGTTCATTAATTTATACATATAGGTTCATTAGGTAATACATATAGGTTCATTACTATATACATATATGTTCATTACTAAATTTTTCTTGAATGAACAACTTTCTTACTTGGATATAGTTGTTTTCAAAGTAAGAGATGATCAAAGTAGAAAGTTTTCAATACTCTCTAACTGGACTGCTTAAAGTGTTAAGGAGAGAGTCAAAGAAGAAGTCCAAGCAGATGGATTTGGAAAAGGAAAATTTGTTGATAGAATGAAGAATGTCAAAGGTGATTAAAAGCAAGTAAAAGAAAGTGAAGATGATAGAAGCCAAAAAGCTGAAATTCCTAAATCTACAAATGTCATGAAGGTAAATTAATGTTATTTAAGATTTAAGTATAATTATTTTGTATAATTGTTCATAATACTTAGGTTCATATAATCTGCAGTACATATTCATTAAATTATGTATCTATATTCATTACTATAAATGAATAAGATTTTATGTCTATAGGATTCTGTGAAAAAAGTATATGTTGTCTTAAAAAAAATGGCTGAAGCGGTGGTTGAGTTCAGAGAAGTAATGATAGAGATAGGAAGAGTGCATCAAGGGAGTGGAATATTGAAGAAAATATTCACTTCCATATCTAAAATATTTAGCAACATTTCAAGCACACAGTGAGAGGAAGAAGCTAATACTGATATTGCAAAACATGATGAAGATGATGATGACTTTTTCGATGATTCAAGCTTTCTTGATGTAGTGGCAAAACTTGAAAAAGTAATAAGTAAAACACAAAAACACCCTGCAACAAAAGGTAATGATGCTCCTTCATTCTCTTTGGCCTCACTCTTGAAGAAAAAGATGAAAATAGTTAGGCTCCTGCCAAGGGTGTTGGTGCATATGACCAACAAGATAAAGAAACTGATATAGGTGCAGATATTGGTACTGCTGTAGCTAAACAGGCTTAGCAAGTTTTTCCTAAACTTAAAACACCAGTTGTTTAAGTTAGAGGCATTCTCGCAAATGAGAAAAGCATAATTCTTTTATGAGTATGTTATATAAATGCAATTCTTTTCTTTTATATTTAAAAAATCATCAATGGGTGTTATATAAATGCAATTTTTGATGAGCAGGTTTATGAAAACATTATGTTAATTCTGTAGGTTCATTATGTAACTCTTGTATATTTATTAAGCTCATTTTACAGGTTCATCATTTTATCTCTAACATGATTAGAAATATTTTATGATGTTTAAAAATGAGATGTAAATTCATTTAACAATAACTATTGGTTCACTAGTTTTCTTATGCGGGTTTATCATGTTAATATGTGTTTGTATATGTTGGTTCATTAAATTTTTTGTGTTGATTCATTAATTGTAAAATGTTGGTTCATTACTTTTGTTCTACAGGTTCACTATGAAATAATATATATTTCTAATCTTTTATAATTACTTATCAAATTTGTTATAATGTCATTGAAGAATTTGAGTCAAACTTAGATGATGTACATATCAGAAAGAGGCTTACAAGAAAGTACGAGAAACGTCCTTTCTCTTTAAGATCTCCTTTTTGGATGGAGTATGGAAACCAGTTAACTGAGGTTACTACAAAGAAAAGATCGATTTCTGAATATGCATTCTTGGAATATACAAAAGAGAATAACGTGGAGTAAGATTTATTTTAAACAGTTTTATTCATTGCATTACAGTTTTATGATTTTTTTATCACTAATAAGAATTTTTAATAGAGAAGTACTATTTCACTCCGATAATTATTGGGCTAGTAATCATGATATGCGAACTCTTTCCAGAAATGGAGAGATTATCGATATGATTCTTGATATTTGGGCAATGAAGATGAATCTTGTAAAAACAAAAAGACCTATTAGCCAACCTAAGAGAGTCTTTTTCTCAACAAGAGCATATGTGAGTATTATTTAATTAATCATATATTCAAAGTTAATCAATCATAAGTGATGTTATTAATAACCTTGTTCTTTCCAGTCTTAATTAGAATCACAGTTTGAGTTCATAAGAATTTAGCACCTAAACAACGTTAAGTGAATTTCAATAATATTTTGGATGCAGAATTAGGATATGTATCAAATGTTGATGCCAATGATGCTGAACTTATAAGTAATTCTTATTAATACTGAAATAATTTTTCAATAAATGCTATCACATAAAATTAACATTAAATCTATTTAAATAATGTAAGTATTCTTAATTGTTCTTCGGCAAGGTCATTATTTTCTCGTATACTTGAATTTTAAAAATTCTATGATTGAGGTAATAGAAAACAAACAACTTCCAAAGAAAGTTAGTTATAATTCAAAGTATGAGGTTGTGAAAGGTGACTTGTAAGTTTAACTAATTAAGGTTCATTATTAATAAACCTTAAATTTATTGGATTTGATATAAATATTCACTATCTTATAATTATAGGTTAATATTTTGTTGTTAATGTTTATTATATTATATTTTACACATGATATAGGCTACTGCATTTGCAAATTACTTAGCAATAAAGAAGCTTGGTAGAGAGAATCTGGTAAAGAATTTTAATAAAGTGTTACCAAAAATGCCTTGGAGAACATCACACAATCATATTGATTGTGAAGTTTACTGCATGAGATACATGGAGATTTACAAAGAAGATGGGGATAATTGGGAATGCAAATTGAAGAAAAATTATGTAAGGTTTAAATATTATTTATTACTATTTTATCTTTGAAATTCTTCATTTATAATTTTAATTGAAAAGAAGTTACAGATCCTTACCTTAAAGTCTCTAAGAGTTAAGTATTGTTCAAATATCTTAACATACCCTAAGAACAAAAACAGAAATGATCTCATCAAGGCAGCAAAAAAAAAATTGTTGAGACGAGAAAGGAAGAATGATCAATTAATTTCAATATTTTTTTCTTATTTAAAAAAAAATTAGGGTAGATATTTGATGTTGAACAATTATCTTAACTATTGGTTCATTATAGTTAGTATTTTTTAATATTGAATAGATATTATATACATTTTATACATTTATATATATATAGTTTTCTTTATACTATGTGTAAAATTCAGGTTCATTAATTCTTTGTTTCATATACGTTAGATATCAACTCGAGGTTCACCACCTACAAATATAGTTTATAAACTATCTTGCACATTGATCACTTATAAAAGATGAACTTCATCATATAAAAGCAATAATAAAATTTTTATGTTCATTAATTGTAGATTACATGTTCATTAATATTAAATTGTAGGCTCATCAATTATCACTCCAGGTTCATCATAAGAAAATTTGTATTAGAAAATAAAATAAAAGTAAAACCATATATTTCATGCACTTATCAAAGAAGAAAAATTAAATATATATGGCACTTACAATTGGAAAAATTTTAAATTTGGATTTGGAGTGATGCTTATCAATTGTGAGCTGCTAGAATTTGGGTGTGCAACCTATCCATTTTCATTGACTTGAGAAAGAGTTTCCTAAATTTTTTTATTGAAAAGTGTATTACTGATAAGCATAATATAAATTTTCTAAAATAAGATAACATATATATTTAAAAAATAAAAACAAGCACAGTACCTCAATTAAATTTTGAACAACTATTTTTATCTCCAATGCAGCCCTTTGAGTATTTCTACTCTCTTTTGCTTGATTACACTTTTTCTTTATTTACACTCTTCTTCCTTTTATTCTGCTCTCCTTTCGCTCTAATACGAGTTGAAATTTTTTATTTTCTTATCCGATATAGTTCCATCAGATTCTTCAAGATAAATAGGACCAACCTCATTCACAATATTATTTTTTACATTCTCAAAAACTTCCTCATAATACTGTCGAGTTTTATTATTATTCTTACTAGCTAAAATCAATTTTGTTAAAATTTCTAGCCATTGAATCCTCCAAAGACAAGCAGCTAAACCAAGTTCATTAGAAGACGTAATAATTGAAATATCTCCTTTAGCGCTTTTACTTCCAATTACTTTTTTCACCCATCTTTTCACTATATGTTTTTTTTGAAATTGCTACAACACAATGGACATTCATTATACGAAGACAATGACAGCAAAGAATTCCAACTTCTGTAAACAACTTGCAAGTGCAACATATGCTCAAGTTTTGTATATTGAACTACACCTTATGTTGAATGATATCCACATCCGGCAGCCACACATGATGTTTAATATTATTATCATTTATACATTATTGATGACATGCAACAACCTTCATAAATTGCTCCTAAAAAAAAATAAATATATATTATATATATTTCTCTAGCATATGAAAAAAACTTCACATGATTCAAAGCTATTATTGGTTGACCTTGCAAGCAATGTAAGTCCTCACCATTTTCTTTACTCCTCTATTCGGAGACTACATCAGTAAAAGAATTATAAAGATTACAAAGTTCAACAGTCTTAAACAATCTCTTAGAGAGAGAGTAATTAGTAGTTCACTCCTTTATGATGATAAAATGCCACTAGAAAAAAGTCTATTAAAAACAAGACACCACTTCTCTATAAACTTGTATAACTTTTGTATCCAAGAATTATTTTGACAATGATATTCCGTCACTAACTTGAAAAAGAAAACACATAGGTTCATGAAAACATAACTGCGGGTTCACAGGAATATAATTGAAGATTCATTAGAATATAATTGCAGGTTTATTGGAATATAACTTCAGGTTCATTAAAATATAACTACAGGTTCATTAGAATATAACTACAGGTTCATTGAATGTAATTGTAGGTATATTGAAATATAACATCAGGTTCATTAAAATGTAGCTGCATGTTCATTTGAATATAAATACAGGTTTTTTGAAATTTAACTATAGGTATATTGGAATATAACTTCAGGTTCAGTAAAATATAACTGCAGGTTTATGAGAATATAATTTCAGGTTCATTAAAACAATTAGTAAAAAAGTCAGGTTCATTTGAAATACTTGGTCTAATAAAACTCAAACTCTGCCTCTATATCAGTATGCTTTATAACATAACTGAATAATTCTACAAATCTTTTTTGACTTCTTAAGTACTTGATGTTCTTCTTTGAGTTCTGTCCTATTTGCCAAATACAAAGTCTATGACGTGAGTTTGGGAACACCATACAAACTGCTGCAGTCATAGCAGCAGATGATCAACCATTATTGTTTATGGATGTTTACCTCCCATAGTTCTTAAAAAGGTACTAAACAACCATGCAAAGGACTCAATTCTCTCATTTAATAGATAACCACAATCAAACATCACATTCATGCAATAATGATTTATACCAACAAATAGACCATAAATCATATCATATCTATTAGTGCGATATGTAGTATCATGGACTAACAAATTTCCAAACATCTCATAATCTTGTCTCGTCTGAGCATCTATCTAAAAAAAAAACTACATAATCTTGCATCAACATCAACTTCAAAATTAAAGAAAAAGTTCTTTTCATTTGATTGTCTTCTTCTAAATATCTCAATCAACGCATTTGAATTATTGCAATCTAATTTTTTCATATTTTCTAATGCTAAATTATTATAACCATCTCAAGCTATAAAACCCATAAATAGTTATCCTCTAGATTGATATTTTAGCACTATAAGACTATTAGCAATAACAACTCTACTTTTCTTTAGATGCTTAAGATAACTCAGTTGGTTTTTTATAACTCCTTTGTGTACAAAGCAAATAAGTTTTACTTGATGGACATAGCTCATGATTATATTATGTTTCATGTTTTATTATAGTCCAAACTTCTTCTTCATCACTATCAAATTGAATAAAAGCTTTACAACCAGATTGAATATCAAGTTTCGAATAAAACTTATTTGTTTACCACATTTTTTTCTCCAGCCTTTGAGCAACAAAATCTTTTCATTGATATTCTTTTGACATCTGCTCTATATCTTTGCTTACACTCTCTAATACTAAAATCCACTTTGAATGCATACTCATTGTATAAATCATAAGCTTCACCAACAGATTTGACTGACAGTCCAAGTAAATTCAAAACAACTGCATTATTATTATTATTAACTCTAAAAATAGAAAACATATTGAAACTCAGTTTAGTACATAACGAACCTATTTTATTTCAACAATAAACATGTACTATGAACATAATGGACCTAAATATTATAAATAATGAACCTGTATGTCATATATATTAAACTTATAGTGCAAACATAATGAACCTATAGTCTAAACATAATGCAGCTATAATGCAAGCATAGTGAACCTGTTCCTTTTCAATAATGAAACTGATATTATGAGCATTATGAACCTGTAGTTTCTAGACAATAATCATAAGATTCTTTTAACAACTTATACCTATGTTTTCCAATTTAAAACAAACAATAAATGTATTATTGCTTGTATTTAAAGATAAATCCAGATTTATAGTTGAACATTCAGCTGCATAAATATTTTGTTGATTCAAAATTTTCAGATTTTTATCCATTAAATCCTCTCTATCAATCAATTCTACAATAAAAAACGAAAGAATGAAGAATTTCAAATCGTAAAAATTTGTAAACCTATCAATGAGAAGAAAAGAAGAAAGAAACAAAAGAATGAAGAACGAAATTATGTTATAATGAATAGAATGATGTAGAAATTAAAAAAAAGAAAAGAATAAAAAATAGCAGAATTATAAACCAGATAACAAAAAATAAAAGAAAAAAGAATAAAGAACAATTTTAAAGGTTTCAATGGTCGAGAGTAGAAAATGAAGAAAATAAAATAGAGCCAAACAACAACAAAAAAACAACTCGTAATTTTGTTATAAATAAAAAAAAAAGGGGTAAAGCATTACTTTGGAAAAGAAACCCTCTCACACATGCCATTCAAATTTCGCCCCATTATTTAAATAAGACGGCAACATTTTGGATACCAGGTACACAATGCATAGTGTACTCGGGTCTAGAATATAATTTGCCACCAGTTATCCTAACCTTTTATATAGGCCCTCATCATTTCTAAAAGTTAGCTCATCAACATTGTGAGCAACATACAAGTGCATACTCTCCCCATCACTAAGGCCTTTTATTAATTCTAAAAGAACTGAGTCATTACATAATTTAATATACTCATTATTCTTTCTTGCCTTACAATAGACCCTTGTTACACTAGCATGCCCATGTTTCCTGATATATTAGAGTAACTCAAGTAATGAGAACTTATTAATATCTATTTCTTCCGTACACACTCTCCACCAACTTTATTATTAGCAGCTTGTCTATCGCTATAAACAATAAAAATTAAAGTGTTTCAATATCGCAATATAAAGGACCATGTACCCTGAAAGGATTAAATAAATTATCCAGTGATTCTTAAAGAAATTTTTTAAATAAAAAAAAATCCTTATTCAATCATTTATTCACCAAAAAACCACTTCATGCATTTAATACAAGTGAAAAGCTTACTTTAATAACCTACTATCTTTAATAACATCACATTGCATCTATAACTACCAATATAAGCAACAACAAAAATTTATGAAGCTTAACTTACATTTTCGAAGCTTTAAATTTTCATTGAATCGTACTTACCACCCACATACTTCACCAGCTTTCTAGCAAGAATTTTGAAGTTTTAATTCTCTACTGAAATGCACTTCGCCATGGAGATTTAATCGTTTTAATTTCTAGTTATCAATTGATGAAATGATGAGCTAAGGTGTTCTTTTATTTTGATTTGTAACTTTAGTTTAAAGCTTTCAATTCATTGATTTAGAGATTGGTTTTTCTACTATTTTTAATTTTTATTAATATATGTGTGTCATTTGTTTAGCATATTAAATTTTATCTACGTCATAGCGCTTGTATCATACATGTCTTATTAAATCCTAATTAGAGATGACATCGATTAAACAAGACAGTTTAGATTATCTATTGGTTAAAATAAATTCCAAATGTATCAAAAGTCAAATGTGTAAATGTTGACCTAAGGTGCAAATGATCTCTATTTTGATCCTAACAGTCAAATTGAACATTACTAGCATCATGATTGAGTGTTTATGTGATAGACCACCAAAGGAACCAAACTTAGACTAAACGTTCTTGAGCCTTGAAGTAAGTCCTATAAAAAGACCCTAACAGCACGAGGGGGCTTCCAAGGGCCGGAGGTGCTTTTCACATGACCAAAAGTTTTCAACACATTGAAAACTCCACCTGATAGCAAGCTAATTACCTCATGAAACTTCGCAGTCAAAGTGTCAAAGCTTCAAGAAGTCGCGAGGGTGCCTCACTTTAGTACTTAAGGCAGAAACTGGCAGGAGATGGCGCGATGAGAAGCGTGAGGGTGCTTTTGGAAGCGGATAAGGCAAAGCGCGAGGGTGCTATTATGGTGCGGGGGCAGTTTTTGCAATTAATACAATGTCAGTAACTATTAAGATATCAGCCACCCTATCAATGTCATGTGGCTGGAGCCTTTGGAGCCCCAACATCCCTTTTCAGAAAGCGCAGGGGCGCTTTCCTTGACTTTAGGCAATTTTTGTCAAGTCATTCAATCTTGCAATTAAATAGCTTTGACCTTATTATAATGTAACCAAGGGATTGGTATGTGTATAAATACTCCTCTTAAAGACTCTACAACTAAGTGTGTGAATTAGATATACCAAAATTCTAGCAAATTTATTTCTCAACTTTCTATATTCAATTTCTTTTTTCATAAAGTGTATTAAGTTAAAACTCTTTGTTCAGCTAAAACTCCAAAGGGTTGTTGTGTGAGCCTAGGTATTAAAATACAAGAAATTGATTGTTAGGTAACCATTAGTACTCAAGGATTAAAGGACCTAGTAATAGATTGATTCATTAAGAGAAGAGGTTTAGTGTGAGAATTGAAAATACCAAGTTATTGGGTGAACTTGTAAAATTCAAAGGTAGTAATCTTAGTGATTATAGTGGAACACTCAAGTATGATCTTGAAGAGTGGATGTAGGGAAGATTGTTCCTGAACCAATATAAATCCTTGTATCATCTTCTCTAACCCATACTCTTTTTATATTATCTTCAATATCTTATGTTTTTACCAAAAATCATTAACTTCTGCGATTTGAAGTCACCAATTCAACCCCTTTTTTGGTTTCAAAGGACAACAAATGGTATTAGAGCAAGTTCACTTTATCAAGCTTAATTACGAGTGTAAAGATCATGGCAACTAATGAAGGAGCCCAACACCTCAAGCCATTCTTCGATGAATTCAACTATGCGTTTTAAAAATTTCGTATAAAAATCTACTTGAATTCCTGTGGCATTGAAATGTGGGACTATGTGGTGAAGGAATGGAAAGCTCCCACTGAAATAAAGAATGGAGAAGAAATAATCTTTCCTAGAGAAGAATTGGTTGATGCCTACAAGAAGCACAACCATAAGAACAAGCAAGCAATGGCTATATTTGTGAGTTGCCTCTCTAGAGAAGAATGTGGGAGAATGCAACATTTTGTGATGGCTCATTAAATTTGGACTACCTTGGAGAACTATCATGAAGGCACAAAGAAAGTAAAATCAAGAAAAATCTAAATGAATGTCACCGAATATAAGATGTTCAAGATAAAGCCTAATGAGTCTGTCACCGATATGCAAAATACACTTCTCACAATCATCAACAACATGAGAAAGCTTAAGAAGGACTATGAGCTAGTAGACATCAACATTATAATCCTTAGGAGCCTTTCTTTGGATAAATATGGTGCTAGAGTGGCTAGCATTGAAGAAGAAAATGAAGACCTAGGGAAGATTCCTATCGACATTCTTATAGGTAAGCTTTTAGCTCATGAGATGTCTCTTATGAGGGATGAAGTTGATAGGGATAGTGGAAAGAAGAAAGCCCTAGCTCTCAAGACTAGTACAAGAGCTCAAGATGCAATTGATGTCCCAAGTGATGATGAGGATCAAAGGGAAGCTCTAAGTGAGAGTGATAATGTGACTTTCATCACCAAGCATGTGAAGAGGATACTTAAAGCCAAAAGAAAAAGAAACAATAAGCCCTTTATAAGCAAGAAGTCCTTCTCCAAATCAAGAACAAGTAGGAGGAAGCAAGGGCATATCAAATCGGATTACCCCAAGTACTCGGAGAGGAAGAAGGGAGATAAAAAAAGGGTTTAAAGGATACTTAGAGTGATGCATCTTCATCCTCCAACAATTAAAGTGAAAGAGAAGAGGAGGCTAATCTTTGCTTCATGGCAAATATGGAAGACTCCCAAAAGGTATGTTTCACTTCTCATTCATGCAATTCTTTTTTTCTTGTTCATTTTCTCATTCTTTTAATGATGACTTGTTGGATGATGCAGATGGGCTCTTACAAAACATGCTTTCAAAACTAAATTTTTACAAAAACAAATGTTCTAGCTTGGAGAAAGACTTTAAAATCTCAAAGAAGGAAATTGCTTCCTTAAAAGCTTTCAGTGATGACTTAAGGAAATCATTGGATGATATTTCAAATGAAAAACTTTTTAAAGAGTACAATTCTTTAAAAAATAAAGTTGAAGAGCTTAGGAACACAATTTTTGAATTTCACATAGGGAAAGAGTCTCTTGACACACTAGTTGTGTCTCGAAGACCTCCCATTGTAAGACATGGACTTGGATTCCAAGGAGCTTCATCATCCTCATCTCATAAAACTATATTTGTCAAAGTCATTCAACCACAAAAATTTGAGAGAAACTGAAATGGAGTTTCAAAGAGCAATACACACACTAGACTTTCCATTCAGAAAAAGAGAAAGACACACATGTTCCATAGGCTAAGCCAAGAGGAACAAGGCATGCATTCATGTATAAGAATACAAATTTTCATAAATCTTGTCCATGCATGTGTGAAGCTTTCAATATTTTTAAATCTTTTGCAAAACGTGTTCAAAATAAAAAACGATATTTGATTCCTCTATAAGGAGTGGTCATGGAAAAGAATTTAAAAATGACCTTTTTGAAAACCTTTGTAAAGAATTTGAAATTTCTCATAATTTTTCATCTCCTAGAACCCCTCAACAAAATGGAGTTATGGAAAGAAAAAATAAAACACTATTGAAAATGGCTAGGACAATGCTGAATGAGTATAAACTTCCTTCTTACTTTTGGACCGAAGCCGTTAACATGTTATATTGTAAATAGAGTTTTCAAAAGACCTTTACTAAATAAAACTTCTTATGAGCTTTGGAAAGGAAGAAAATCTAAGATCTCATATTTTAGATTTTTTGGATACAAATGTTACATTTTAAATACCAAGGACAACCTTGAAAAATTTGACGTAAAAATCGACATAGGATTTTTCCTAGGTTATTTCACCTCAAGAAAAGCTTATAGAGTCTTTAACGAATATACTTTAATAGTTGAAGAGTCTATGAATGTAGTTTTTGATGAATTAAACAAGCCTGATCTTGGGAAAGGTATTTGTGTGAACGATCTTATAGGTACATTTGAGGAAGTCAAAGTAAATGTTGATGACTCCTCAAAAGGAGTGGATGAATCTATAGAGGAAATTCAAGAAGATCAACATAATCAAGATGCAACTCAAGACCCCCAAGAGATGGAAACCTCCCAAAATCTTTCCAAGGCTTGGAACTTCAAAAAGGATCATCCTCCTACTCAAGTCATTAGAGACTTGTCAAAAGGTGTAAGTACTCATTCTAAACTAGTAGCTTTAAATAATCTAGCTTTTGTTTCTCAAATTAAGCCAAGGACCATTGATGAGGCTCTAAATGATAAGAGTTGGGTGATTGCTATGCAAGATAAACTCAACCAGTTTGAAAGAAACAAAGTGTGGGAACTTATTCCTAGATCTAAAGATAACCAAATTATAGGCTGTAAATGAATATTTAAAAACAATCTAAATGAGCAAGGCTCTATCACTAGAAATAAAGCTAGATAGGTTGCAAAATGTTACAACCAAGATAAATGCATTGATTGTGATGAGATCTTTGCTCTAGTTGCTAGATTAGAAGCTATTAGGATGCTTTTAGTATATACATGTCACATGAACTTTAAGTTGTTTCAAATGGATGTGAAAAGTTCTCTTTAAATGGTTTCATTGAGGAGGAAGTCTATATTGAGCAACCTCTCGGTTTTAGAAATCATAAGTTTTCCAATCATGTTTTCAAACTTTCTAAAGCCTTGTATGGATTGAAGCAAGCTTTTAGAGCTTGGTATGAAAGACATAATTCTTTTTTAATTGAAAATGAATCTCAAAAGGGCAAGGTTGACACTACTCTTTTTGTAAAGAAATATAAACAAGATAATCTAATTGTTCAAATTTATATTGATGACATTGTGTTTGGAGCTACTAATGAGTTGCTTTGTGAGAACTTTGCTAAGTGTATGACTAGGGAATTTAAAATGAGCATGATGAAAGAGCTCAAATTCTTCCTTAATCTTCAAATCAAGCAAAGCAAGGATGGGATATTCATCAACCAATCCAAGTACACAAGAGAACTCCTAAAAAAATTTGAGATGGATGGTTGAAAAGTAGCTAAGAACCCAATGAGTGTCACAACTAAATTGGACAAGGATGAAAAAGGGTACAAGTGTAAATGAAAAGCTTTATAGAGGTATGATTGGCTCACTTTTATATTTAATTACTTCTAGACCCGATATTATGTTGATGTTTGTCTTTATGCTATACTTCAATCTTTTCCAAAAGAGTCTTATTTAAATGTTGTAAAAAGAATTTTGAGAATTTGTATGGAACCCTAAACTTAGGACTTTGGTATCTTAGGGAAACATCCTTTGATATAATAGGTTATTCGATGCCGATTATGCCGGTAGTTTATTAGATAGAAAGAGCACCTCCAGAACTTGCCATCTTCTAGGTGAATGCTTAATGTCTTGGTTTAGTAAGAAACAAGTCTCAGTTGCTCTCTCCACTGTGGAAGTCGAATATGTGGTGGCAAATTGTTGTTGCACTCAAATCCTTTAGATGAGACAATAATTAAGAGATTATAGGAGAGAGGTTGATCACATTCCTATCAAATGTGACAACATTAGTACTATAAACCTTTCTAAGAATCCTATTCAACAATCTAAAAGTAAGCACATAGATATTAGACACCATTTTTTGAGAGATCATGTTCAAAATGGTAGTGTAGTACTATAATATGTTGATACAAACAAACAACTAGCCAATATTTTCACTAAACCCCTAAATAAGGAAAGAATGAATTACATAAAAAGGGAGCTAGGAATGATAGATGGAAGCACCTTAGCTTGAATTTTTTTTTTCTTTTCTCTTATGTGTGGTATATGTATTTCTATTTGTGATGACTGTACTTGTGCTTTTTATTTTTAATTCTTATGCACTTTTGAGTATTGAAATTATTCTTGCACTAGATCACTTTCAATCCTCATGTATTTCAATACTTGTATATTAAATAATGTGATCAATGAGTAAAGTGCATGTTCATTCATTCATTTTTGCATGTTTTTGCTTGAAATTGCAAAAAGCGCACTCATGGTTTAGAGACGCACTCGTGATTCCTTAGCGCAACAATGGTTTTTTAAAATTATAGCCGTTATGATTATTTTTCCAAAAGCGTGACTGCATTTCTCAAGCATGCCCACGCTTCTCCTCGATTTCAGCAAAAAACTATTCGTTATATATTTTTTAAAATGATATTTAATGTTAAACTAGTTATTTTTTTTACCCTTTGTACACCCTCCTTAAGGCTATAAAAGCCACATTTTACAGAATTGCATCATTTTTTACACATATATTCATTTGAGCTTTCAAAAATTCTTTCACTCTTCTTCGAAATTTCAAAACTCTCTTCTACTTCTTCAAAGACAAGTATGGGTCCAAGAAAGGCTATTAGAAGAAGCTCTTTTTCATCCGAAATAATAATAGAAAGAATAAAGGGTGTGAATGATGAAGCAAGGATCAAGTACATGACTATAGTGAGGTAAAAAACTCAACCGAGTAGATTCTTCAATGAATAAGTTCTCATTAAGCTTGGCATCTCACATGAGGTAAACACACTCCTTGAAAATGTAGGACTTAGAGACTTCTTTTTACCACAAACCTTAGAAATAGGATTTGACAATCTCACTAAGAAATTTTTTCTACCTTAGTGATTAATAGAAAGGGAGATGGGGATGACTATTATGGGATAGAGTTTAAGCTCTTTGGGGAAAAGAGAATCTTTTAATACCTCAATTCCCTTTCATTTTTGGTTTTCAAGAAAGAAGACATCTATCTATTATTGAACACCTTGTAGAGTTGCCTCTCTCCTATTCCTAATTTTGAAGGCAAATCTCCACCAAAGAAATCCGTTCTAAAAACTCCTTCTCCAAAGACCTTAAGTCTTTAACACATTGGGTAGTACATAGGATGATAGCCACCAACATCCATGCAAGGGATAAAGGGATTGAGAAAGTTTCACAAAAAGACATTATTTTCCTCTATGCGATAATTCATGGTAAGCACATCCTCATTTCTAATTTTTTTTATCACCTTCTTCATCTTGGCAATACTAAAAAAGGTGTCATCCTTGTCTCCTCACATGTCACTAAAATTGCCAAACACTTCCAAGCCCTAACTCCTCTAAACAAGACTTTTTTAACCCCTCCTATCTCACTACTTTTGCTAGGATTAGTTTTTCTTGAGCATAGGCCAAAGTCATTAGACTTTGACCTAAGTGGGAAATTAATGGAGAGTTTTTCCTACTCCTAGGGGAGTATGTGGATGATAGAAAGAAAATGAAAAAAGACCATAGGATGTCAAGTGAGCCCATTCCTTCCTCTTTTCCCACTCCTTCCTTTTTTTCTACTCCATCTTCTCTTTCTTTTGAGGACAAAGTACTTAAGCAGATGGAGAAAACTTGGAATTATCTCTACCATTTGCATGCTGATTTAGTAAAAATTTAAAAGCTCACATGATTCTTCATTTTCATGTGGAGGATTGCGAGGAAGAAGAGAAAAAAGAAGCTCCAATTCCACCTCCTCAAGCAAGCTATAGTGGGAAAGGAAATGAGCTTATGGTTTTTCAAGAGAAAGAAGAAGAAGAGGATGAGGAAGAAGAAGATTGATCTTTTATTTTTATTTAATTTTCTCCTTTCTCATTTATTTTTCCTTCTTGTCTTCTCTCATGCATGCATCCTTCTTCTTGATCACACAGATGTAAAGTATTTCCTTTATGAATAAAATTTTATTTTATTTTTTATCTCCTTGCAATTTACACCTCTTTTTTCTTAATTTTAAAAAGAGGGAGAGAGACCTAAATTGATTAATACATAACAATGACAAAGGGGAAAGAGGCCTAACTTGACTAAAAGAGAAGTACATAACAAAGGGGGGAGAAGTTCTTAAATTGATAAGTATATGCTTAGAATCAAAATGAAACATATGCTTACATGACTTAGTTATAAAAACTAATAGGGAAGAAATACAAACATTAAAGGGGAGTAACAAATTGTTAAATCCTTAAGTAAATTATTCCTTTGACTATCTAATTGCATTTATACTTAGTCAATTTTGGATTTCTAATCAATTTGGTTGTCAAAATAAGAAAGGAGGAGATTGTTGACCTAAGGTACAATTGATCTCTATTTTGATTCTAACAACTAAATTGAACATCACTAACATCATGATTAAGTGTCTATGTTACATGATAAAATCAAGGTTGATCCTTTACCACCAAGCAAGCCACGAATGGATCCATTGAAGTATGAGGGTCCAATCACACGAACTAGAAGCAAGAGATTCAAGGCTGCCTTGTGTTCTTTCATGGTCCATGTGATAGATAAGATGCATTCAAGAAGCAAGGATAGCGAGTTGGACTTAGAAGATCAAGATTCAACATTGATTAATTGTATTTCATTCATAGATTAAAGCCCAATGTAAAGACATGAAGATCAACTCTGATTTATGTTGAATTCAAGCCCAAACGTAAAGCCCAAATCCAAGGTTGAATATTCAAAATCAAAATCCAAGTCAAACTAGGAGTTTTCTTTTAACAAGTCCAAGTTAAAATAGGAGTTTTCTTTTCTTCTACTTCAAGTTTTATTTATTTAGAAATCTTGGCCACATATCCTAGTCATTCTAGGATTAGGATTATTATGTTTTAAACTCTATAAATAGAGCTATGTAATTCGAAATATATATAATATCTTTGATTGAATAGAAAACCTTGTTTTTGCTTAAAGAGTTTCTTTAAGTGTTCTTGAGATTAAAACTTATTGTTTAGGTTTTGATTTCAATTCTACCTTAATTTAATTCTATTAACTTGTTAGTTTTAAGAATTAATTAAGTTCATCTCATTATAGCTATTGATCTTATTTCTTTATAAATAAGGGTGATAGTTCCGCAAACATCTTTTGGCAAACCTTATAAGTATCGATCTTGGCGTGTAATCTTCTCTTCCATAGAAGGTTTACATCATTTGGTATCAGAGCTAGCTTACAAGGTTTGGTTACATATCTTATTTATTATCTTCATTGTTCTTCTACTCACATACTCTTTTGTTTGGTTAAAGTCTTCGAGACGTTCTAGATAAATTGGTTTATGATATCTTTATTTTGTTATTTCGTTTCCTTTAATTTGCTTGATCAAAGTCTTCGAGACGTTTCAATCAAATTAAGCTCTATGTATTTTGTTCTTGTTTGGTTATAAAAAAAAATTATGTGTGGATCTGAATTATTGATCCAAAGTGAGGCTTAAAAAGAAAAGAGTATAGAAAGCAAGATTTGGAGCTGATTCAAAAAAAAGTTGACTTGGTCAAGGTCAAAATCTAAAGAAAATCAGGTTTGAAGATATCACATAACCTTCTCTTTTTAATTCCTTTTCCTATTATACTTTTCCTTAATTGTTTCCTATTCGGTTTCTTATATTCCTCTTTATCATTCTGTTATTCTTTATTTCTTCTACTTCCATCCTTATTCTTAGTTCGTTATTTTATTCTCCTTTTCCTCTAATTCATCTTTAGCTTAATTAATTTATGTTCTAGCTTGTTAATTGTGTTTTATTAAGTTGGTTGTGATTTTAACTTTTACAATTTGAGTTAATTTTGAAGGGCACAAAGACAAACTCTTTCTTTAATTGAGTGCAAACACGTGAGGGAGAACCAATCTTCTTGAAACCATGTCTAATCAGTCTTCTTCCAAAGATTTCGATCACGGAATTCCAGATATGAGAGCATTCATGGAAGCTATAAACTCCAAACTTGAACGACAAAGGCTTGATAACGAAAATAGGTATGCTGAAATGATGGATGAACTAACAAAAATCAAATCTAAATCGAGAGGTATGAGCTTTCGAGATGAGGAAAGTATGTCTAGAGCGAGGAGAGGAATGTGGAGAGATGAAGAAGAATGGGGAGATAGAACTGAAATTCACCATGGGAGAAATAAGGTAGATTCAAACTTGGATAGTATTAAGCTTACAATTCCTTCCTTCCAAGGTAAGAGTGATCCCGAGTTGTATCTAGAGTGGGAAAAGAAGGTTGAGAGAGTATTTGAATGCCATAACTAAAGTGAGGAGAAGAAAGTAAAATTAGCCGTAGGAATGGTGAGGGGGAGATCCAAACATGGGCTGAAGTGAAACGAATAATGAGAAAACGCTTTGCTCCTTCTCATTACTATAGAGAGTTGTACAATAAGCTACAAAGTTTGGTACAAGGGGGAAAGAGCATAGAGGAGTATTATCAAGAGATGGAGATTACTTTGATTAGGGCCAATATAGAAGAGGATAGGGAGGCTACTATGGCTCGATTTTTGCATGGTCTTAACAAAGATATTGCTAATCTTGTTGAATTGCAGCATTATGTAGAGATGGAGGACATGCTACACATGGCAATCAAGATAGAGCGGCAATTAAAGCAAAAGAGCAAGAACTCTTCTTCAACAAATTCTAATTGAAAATCCAATTGGAAAGGTACAAATTCTGCCCAAAATAAAGGAAAGGAAGTGTCTAAAGATAATAAAGCCGAAACAAATGGGGATCAAAGTAATAAAAGCTGAACTCAAGAAGGCAAGCCCAAAAGGATCCAATACGTCAAATGCCTAGGCTATGGACATATCTCTTCTCAATGTTCGAACAAACGCTACTAGTACATTCTAAAATAACCCTTACTCGGACATCTTTACCATTAGCCATGAACCTCCTTGGGATTTTTATTCACTCAACTCTTCGATTTTCCGATCCGAAGTGAAGAAGAAAGGAACCTCTCAACAACTAAGAGATCCATTCGAGGAACACGGGGACTAGTTGAAGTAAAGAGCCTCCAAAGGTGAATTGGTATATGCTAGTGACGAAGAAAGTGGAGCTGAAAATGATGAAGATTCAATGCCTGAATTGGAAGATTGCTATTCTGATGATGGAGCTAGGCAAGAGGGGCATTCAGGTGAGCTATGTGGAGTCACCATTAGATCCTTGAATGTGCAACAAGGGACTAATGATGAAAGCCAAAGAGAGAACATCTTCCATACACGATGTTTGGTAAGAAAAACTCCTTGTGTTTTAATTATTGATAAAGGTAGTTGAACTAACGTTGCTAGCATAATGATGGTGGACCGATTGAAACTTCCAACAACCAAACATCCAAAACCATATACTTTTCAATGGTTGAATGATTCGGGAGGTATCAAGGTTCCAAAGCAAGTTAGGGTGGCGTTTGGTGTGCAAAAGTTCCAAGATGAAAATATGTGTGATGCGATCCCAATGTAAGCTTGTCATCTACTTTTGGGAAGACCATGGCTGTTTGATAGAGATGTCATCTACAAGGGGCATTCAAATTGCTATTGTCTTACACTTCACAATAAACTTTATACTCTTACAACTTTAAGTCCAAAGATTGTTAATGAAGACCAACGTACAATGAAACTTAAAGTTGCTGCCTATGAAAAAGAAAAAGAAAGAGAGAGAGAGAGTGCACGTGAAAAAGAAAAGGTGCACAAGCAAAAGGAGAGCTGTGTGAAAAACCATGAGGGGTGTGAGAAAAGAGAGGAAAAAGGAGAGAAAGAGAGTTTGCGCAAAAAGAAAACATTGATTTGTGAGGCGCAAGAAAAAGGTGAGTTGAGTGCACAAGAGAGAAAAGTGAGCTTTGTGGCAAGAGAGAGAGATGTGAGAAAAGCTTTAATGTCACAAAAACAAATACTTGTGCTTGTTTACAAAGAAAGTTTTCTAACCACTAACGATCTTAATGTTTCTTTGCCTTCAAGTTTCAAGTCTCTTTTGTAGGAGTTTGAGGACGTGTTTCCCGACGAAATTCCAAGTGGGTTACCACCCATTTATGGAATTGAGCACCAAATTGACTTTGTACCCGGTTCTACCATACCTAATAGGCCGGCATATAGAGCAAATCCCGAGGAAACCAAAGAACTACAACGCCAAGTGGAAGAACTTCTTAATAAAGGTTATGTTAGGGAAAGTTTTTAAGTCCATGTGTTGTTCCTGTTATACTTGTCCCTAAGAAAGATGGTTCTCGACGTATGTGTGTGGATTACTGTACAATTAACAAAATAACTATTAAATATCGTCATCCTATACCTAGGTTAGATGATATACTTGATGAGTTGCATGGGGCTGTTGTGTTCACTAAGATTGATCTAAAAAGTGGTTATCATCAAATTAGAATGAAAGAGAGTGATGAATGGAAAACAACATTCAAAACTAAATTTGGTTTATATGAGTGGTTAGTCATGCCGTTTGGTTTAACTAATGCACCTAGTACATTCATGAGATTAATGAATCATGTTTTGCGTGCTTATATAGGCAGGTTTGTGGTTGTCTATTTTGATGATATACTTATTTATAGCAGGTCTTATGATGAACATGTAAAGCACGTGCATTTAGTTTTTAAAACTTTACGCAAAGAAGTTTTGTTTGCTAACCTCAAGAAGTGCGATTTTTGCACAAACAAACTTGTTTTTCTTGGTTTTGTTGTTAGTGCAAAAGGATTTGAGGTTGATGAAGAAAAGGTGAAGGCAATCAAAGAGTAGCCGATTCCCACAAATGCAAGTCAAGTTCGAAGTTTCCATAGACTAGCAAGCTTCTACAGGCGTTTTGTGAAAGATTTCAGTACCATTGCCGCACCACTGAATGAATTAGTGAAGAAAGATGTGAAGTTTAATTGGAGAGAAGCACAACAATCGGCGTTTGACTTGCTGAAACAAAAACTTACTTCTTCTCCTATTCTATCTCTTCCTAATTTTGATAAAAGTTTTGAGATTGATTGTGATGCTTCCGGTATAGGTATTGGAGCTGTTCTAATGCAAGATGGAAAGCCAATAGCCTATTTTAGCAAAAAATTGAATGGAGCAAGCCTGAAGTATCCAACTTATGACAAGGAACTCTATGCACTTGTTAGAGCTTTAGAAGTATGGCAACATTACTTGCTGCCCAAGGAGTTCGTGATCCACACCGATCATGAATCCTTGAAGTACTTAAAGGGTCAAAATAAGTTGAATAGAAGACATGCTAAATGGAGTGAGTTTATTGAAGCATTTCCTTATGCCATCAAGTACAAGCAAGATAAAGATAACATAGTGGTCGATGCTTTATCTAGAAGATATGCTTTACTTGCTATTTTAAATGCCAAATTACTGGGCTTTGAACAAATAAAAGACTTATATCATGATGATAGTAATTTCGGCCAAGTGTATAAGGCATGTGAACAAGGTGCGTTTGATGGTTTTCTTTTCTTTAAAAAATGTTTATGCATTCCTTCTTGTTCTATGTGTGATTTACTTGTGAAAGAAGTACATGAGGGTGGTTTGATGGGACACTTTGGTGTTCAAAAGACTTTAGATGTATTGCATGATCACTTTTATTGGCCTTGCATGAAAAAGGATGTTATGTGATTTTGTGCAAATTGTATTGTGTGCAAACATGCTAAGTCTAAGCTTCAACCACATGGTTTGTATATGCCTCTCCCTATACCTAGTTCACCTTGGGTTGATATTTCTATGGATTTTGTACTTGGATTACCTAGAACTAGGCATGGGCATGATAGCATATTTGTTGTTGTTGATAGGTTTTCAAAGATGGCACATTTCATAGCTTGTAAGAAAACTAATGATGCGCAACATACTGTTGATCTATTCTTTAGAGAGGTAGTGCGTTTACATGGTATGCCACGCACCATAGTTAGTGATAGGGATACTAAGTTTTTGAGCTACTTTTGGAAGACTTTATGGGGTAAGTTAGGTACACGCTTGTTATTTTCAACAACTTGTCACCCACAAACCGATGGTCAAACTGAAGTAGTAAATAGAACACTATCACAACTACTACGCACCATGGTAAAACGCAACATTAAAAGTTGGGAAAATTGCTTGCTGCATATAAATTTGCTTATAATAGAACCATGCATTCTTCAACTAAATTCTTCCCTTTTGAGATTGTCTATGGGTTTGTATCTTTGAGTCCGTTAGATTTTATTGCTTTAACTTTAAAAGAACAAACTAACCCTGATGGCAAGAAAAAGGCCGAATATATGCTTAAATTGCATGAACAGGTTCGAGCTAATCTAGAGCGCAAGAATGAAGCAAATGCTAAACACGCCAACAAAGGAAGAAAAGAGGTGATCTTTGAACCCGGAGATTGGGTGTGGATATACATGCGCAAAGAAAGATTCCCAAACCAAAGAAAAGGTCTTGATTCGAGGACGAATCCTTTCGAAGAGGGAAGGGGATGATAAAATCAAGGCTGATCCTTTACCACCAAGCAAGTCACGAATGGATCCATTGAAGTATGAGGGTCCAATCACACAAGCTAGAAGCAAGAGATTCAAGGCTGCCTTGTGTTCTTTCATGGTCCACGTGATAGATAAGATGCATTCAAGAAGCAAGGATAGCGAGTTGGACTTAGAAGATCAAGATTCAACTTTGATTAATTGTATTTCATTCATGGATTAAAGCCTAATGAAAAGACATGAAGATCAACTCTGATTTATGTTGAATTCAAGACCAAACGTAAAGCCCAAGTCCAAGGTTTAATATTCAAAATCAAAATCCAAGTCAAACTAGGAGTTTTCTTTTAACAAGTCCAAGTTAAAATATGAGTTTTCTTTTCTTCTACTTCAAGTTTTATTTATTTAGGAATCTTGGCCACATATCCTAGTCATTCTAGGATTAGGATTATTATGTCTTAAACTCTATAAATAGAGCTATGTAATTCGAAATATATATAATATCTTTGATTGAATAGAAAACCTTGTTTTTGCTTAAAGAGTTTCTTTAAGTATTCTTGAGATTAAAGCTTAATGTTTAGGTTTTGATTTCACTTCTACCTTAATTTAATTCTATTAACTTGTTAGTTTCTAGGATTAATTAAGTTCATCTCATTATAGCTATTGATCTTATTTCTTTATAAATAAGGGTGATAGTTCCGCAAACATCTTTTGGCAAACCTGATAAGTATCGATCTTGGCGTGTAATCTTCTCTTCCATAGAAGGTTTACATCATTACAGAGCACCAAAGGAACCAAAATTAGACTAAATGTTCTTGAGCCTTAAAGCAAGTCTTGTAAAAAGACTCCAAAAGTGCGAGGGCGCTTTTAAGGCGCAAGGCGCTTTTCACATGACTAAAAGTTCCCAAGATGTTGTAAAGTCCACTTGACAACAAGTCAATTGCCTCATGACACCTGGTAGTCAAAGTGTCAAAGCTTCAAGAAGCGCGAGGGTGCCTTACATCAAGACTTGAGACAGAAACTGGCAGGAGATAGCGTGATGAGAAGTGCGAGGGCGCTTCTGGACGCAGACAAGACAAGCACGGGGGTGCTATTGCGGTGCAGGGGCAGTTTTCATAATTAATACAATGTCAGTAACCGTTGACATATCAGCTACCCTATTAGCTAGGGCCGTTGGAGCCCCAACATCTCTTTTCAGAAAGTGCGGACGCGCTTTCCATGACATTAGGTAATTTTTGCTAAGTCATCGAATCTTGCAATTAAAGAGCTTTGGTTTTATTATAACATCTCTAAGGGGTTGGTATGTGTATAAATACTCTTTTAAAGACTCTACAACTAAATGGGTGAATTAGATATACCAAAACTCTTGCAAATTTATTTTTCAACTTTCTACACTCAAATTTCTTGCTTTGTAAAGTGTATTAATTGAAATTCTTTGTTCAACTAAAACTCCAAAGAGTTGTTGTGTGAGCCTAGATGTTAAAATATAAGAAATTGGTTGTTGAGTAACCATTAATACTCAAGGAATAGGGGACTTCGTGAAAGATTGATTTACTAAGGGAAAAGGTTTAGTGTGAGCCTTGAAAATCAAGTTGTTGGGTGAACTTGTAAAATCTAAAGGTTGTAATTTTAGTGATTATAGTAGAACACTCAAGTATAATCTTGAAGAGTGGATGTAAGGAGGATTGTTCTCGAACCACTGTAAATCCTTGTATCATCTTTTCTAATCCTTACACTCTTTATATTATTTTCAAAACTTTTATGTTTTTATAAAAAATTATTAATTTTCACGAATTGAAATCACCAATTTAACTCCATTTTTTTATTTCAAGAGATATCAGTAAAATATTGGAGAGAAATTATATACTAAGCCTTAAGAAAACAAATTTGAAAGTGTTACGTAGCATAGTTCCCATGCAACCTCGTTCAACCTAAAGAACTATAGCAGGGATATCCACTTACATATGTATTAAACCCAAATATCTTAACTATTTAATCTACATTATTAAACATTTTGTTAGAAATAATTTTTGTTTAACATGTATCACCATTTCAATAACATATAAATTTTTTATTTTAATATATATGTTTATTTTCAATGTATAAAATTAAAATCTATATATAGTTTTATAGTTTTATAATTTTTTATTTATTAATTAATAAATTTTATTTCTAATTAAAATTAGTATTTAAATTGTATTTTTAATAGCATATTCTGATTAAATAATAAATCTAATTCTAAGAATCAATATTTTTTATCATATTTTTAATATTGCATTATTAATAAATTAATATTTTAATTATACAATAATTTTTAGTCATTAAAAATAGTAATATCAATTAAATTTATAATATTAAAAATTAATTATTAACTATTTTTAAAATAATTTTAATATTGTTATATTAATAAAATTTAAAAATATTATTTTTTTAAAATATATTTAAAAATATTTAATTTATTATTATTTTTAAAAATTTAATATAAAATATAAAATATTAAAAAATATTATCTATTATTATTTATAATTAAAATTATAATAGCTGCTATATAATATATAGATAAACAATTAGACTTAACATCTTGTAATTTTAGATATATATTTTTTTTTATAATTTAGCAAAAAGGTTCATTTTAATTCAATTCTCATGTACCAAAGAAGTCTACTTCATATTAAACTTTTAAACTAAACAAAAGAAACCATATCTTCCCATTGACTTCTATAAAGATCTGCTTCATAGTTAGTACAAGTTATAGTATTTTCTATTAGTAGATTTAGAACTTTCATACATAATAAGATTTTTTTGTAATAGTATAATTGAAACTAAATAAATTTATAATTAAAAATTATAATTTAATAAAGATTTAAATATTAGATTTTTTTAACTTAATATTTAATTTTATTAGTGAGCTAATAAAAATAAAAAGAATATGTAAATCTCTTGTCTAGTATACAAATAAAACTGATAAAATAATATATAATACTATAATAAGATAAAAAATAATATATAATATATATTTTTAAGTTATACATATAAATATTATTATATAGAAGAATATTTTTTTAAAATAAAATTTTAAAAAAATATATAATTTATTTTAATAAAAGTTAATTTCTGTTTATTAGTATAAATTAAATAAAGTTTTATATAGTATAAAATTTATTTTCATATACAACATCACTGTAAAGAAGTTCTGTATTCTGATTAAAAGTTGCCACCGGTTTTGGTCATACAAGTATGTTTGCGCCGAATATTGGCGATTGTCAAGTAAAATTGCTCTGGCCTTGGCTCAATTGACTTGGTTTTTTATTTTCTTTTTATTTTTTTATGTTGTTTTATAAAAAGAATGATTTGCATTTTCAGAATATAATGTTGAAAATGGTGACTGAAATTATCTGACATCATTAGAAACCGATAAACATTGACCAATCTGTATAAAAATTGTTCTAAGAAAATTGAAAATAGAAGGCGGTTAGCGGTAAAAGTTTTCCAAATTAGAAAATAAGGAAATGAAAAAGATGGCTCCAGAATTTGGTACGTGAAGTTTTCTTTTGATTAATTTTTCTGACTGTTCAAATTACACAACAGAGAATAATATTTTCTCCCCATCATAAAAATCTTGATTCAGCACCTAATGAAGTCGCGGAGATCCATATCTAAATTTTTTTATTTTGGATACAAAATATATGGAGACATATTATCATTTTACTTCTCAACAATTATATATGTATATTATATTAAATACAAAATATATAAATTATAATTATGATAATAATATTATTTAATTATTAAAAATTTTAATTTATAAAAATTTAATTATCATCAATAATCTGTATTATATTTTGAATATTTAATAATATAAATTTAGAGTTTAATTACTCATAGTATTATTATTTAATCATCAAATTAATTTTATTGGATTGGTAAAATTTTTTTATCGCGATTTAATAGTCAATAATAATACAATTTGACGATCAAATACTAAAATTAAAAATATTTTTTTAAAAAACAATTACAAACTATTAAACTTCAAAATTACATCGTTAGATACAAATAAAATTATAATGATGGCTGAATTTTTATGAAATAATACTTTTTAATAATTTTATTATAATTTGTAACTATATATTTTTTTATTAAAAATATATATCCAATTGTGAAAGTATAAAATAGTAAGATATTATTTTATATTTATTTTTTCAGTTTTTATGAACTATAGATCTAATATTGATTTTTTAAGCAATAAAATCTAGAAGAATATAATATCCAACATCATGACGAATAATTCCATGTACCTATAATCATTGCAGCAGGATCCAAAATCTACAAGATTATGACAAAAATATCATACAATACAATAATACTAAAATTAATTAATAACTATAAGTAGATAAATGTGAGAATTAAGTTTGACTTTTTATTCCCGCTGGCTACGGACGACTCTCTTGGACCTCCAACAACTACTTTTGATGGCCGATTTTGTTCAAGTTGCGGTCAATTCTTCATGGCTGCTGATTGCAATGGCGTATGGTCCCCGCAACAACATTGACATTTACCAATTTAATAATAGTAATAATTATTATATCTTACCCAGGCTGATAACATTGAATTTCTTCGTCAAACATAATTTTTTAACATTTATATATCATATAAATACCAATATATATAAATATATATAATGAAAAGGAGAAACGGAATGGCTAATGCCATTTGTGGAAAAATTATATTTGGGTGCAAGAGCTTTATGAAACTATGAAAGAGGAATAATATAATGATATTAAAAAGATTTTGATAAAATCATTCGTAACAACGCATCATAAATAAGTCAGAATTAAAACTATTTAAAGTATAGAACTTTAAAATTATAGTGTACAACTCTTTTAAAATCTAAATCAAATTATATTTCATATAATTAATTGTTCAATTAATTATAAAACAATTAAAATTATCTATTGTACGCAGAAATCCAATAGTTTTTGGTTATCTATTTAAACATAGAGTCTCTAGTCTTCCTAGAAAGAGAAAGGAACAACAACAAACAACAAAAGAAACTCCCTTTTATCTTTGTGAAATCCTTTGACATGATGAGCTAGCAATCTAAAAAACTCTAGTTCTACATTTTATTGTTCTGCAACGTGAAAAGTTTCCGCATCTTCTCTTAAACCACAAAGAAGCAATATATATATAGAAATATGTTGTTAAGACTAGTTGACTTAGTATTTTACTAATAATATAAGGCCTAATTATCTTAAATTCTCTAACTTTTAACGGTTTAATAATTTTAACACATACTTTCAACATTATCTTATAAAGCATCAAAGTTCATTATTTTCTTTTAAATTATTATCCGGCCACTAGTGGCGGTGGTTTTTGTCGACTATATATATATTTATTCTTTTATATAAAAAAATAAGAACAAATATTGCTGACTTATCTACTTAACTAAAACGCACCATTTTGTCAATAACAACGGTAAAATAGAAACCTGGAGCAATGATGTGTGTGAAACACACATATCTATTAGGGCTTAGAGACATAAGCTTTAGGGGAATCTAGCCTAAGTTTAGAGCATAAACCATGCATTTTTCCTACATTTGCACCATATAAGTGTCAATCCTATTTGTTTATGTTTATTGTGGTTTCATAGGTGATTTAAACTTATTTTTGGTGTGATTTTGATATAGGTATGATGATGTGAATCCAAGTTCAAAGCTTAAAGAGATCCAAGATCCATTAATAGTACAAGAAGGCCCAATCACAAGGTCCAAATCCAAGAAGCTTCAACAAGCCATATTGGGTTTAATTAGGGACATTTGGAAAGCCCAAGAACTTCAACCCAATAAGGCATCCATGGAGGCCCAAAGAATAATATTTAACTTGTTTTTATGTTAATAAAAATTAGGGTTACATGTAGCCACCATACAAGTTAATGTGGTAATTAATACCAAGTAATGGCTATCAATGTGGGTAGTGATTATTAAGAGCCACCATATACAAGTTAATGGGGTAATTAATACCAAGTAATGGCTATTAGTGTGGATAGTGGTTACTAAGACCATTTAAGAGTAAAAGTAATCCTATGTGTGTGAGTCTATTTTAGTAGTGTGTGCATGGACTTGTACTCTATATAAACAAGTCCTTTTCTCTTTCTTTGAGAGCATGATTGAATTTGATATATGAAATTTTGTTTGAGTTTTATTGTGAGGAATTTTGTCTTTAATTTCTTGCTTGAACTTTGCGACTTATCAAGCTTTATTCTAGCTTGTGGTGTCAAAATCTAAATCTTTGTTTTCTTGTTATTTATCAAACTTTCTTGTTTATGGCATAAGAGGAAATTCAAAGTCTATCTTAGTATCTTTATCCTTGTTGGTAAAGGGGTTAAGTAGCATCCATCTTCTTACTTCAATCTTTGAACGATCCGAATTTGTGGATTAAATTGGTAATTTCTAGTTTTCTTCTAATTCAACTTATCATAGTATTTTTGCTATTGGAGAGTTAATTGATGAAACCTACAATTGCCATCATAAGTGGTATCAGAGCATTGGCTCAAGATTGAGGTTTGCGTATCCAATACTATCTTTTAATTCTCAATATCTTGTGTTCATCTTATATTTTGCACCTTTTGCCATCTATTGTTCTTGTTATTATTATTATTTTTATCTTTATTCTTCTTATCTCAAGATTTTGTTTGCATATATAAAAAAAAATCGTCCTAAAAGAAAAAAATTGTTATCTTTGATATTCTTGAGATCTATCTTTATAATTCTATATCTTTGTGTTCTTTGATGATCTATCTTTGTTTTTCATTTTTATTAGCCTATTTGCTACAAATTGTTCATTTCTTTAAGCCTACCTTATTATTTTCTTGTTAGCCTACCTTATTTTTTTTATCATTGATTACTACATTCTTGAAATTTTGTTTGATTGAGAAACTTAGTTCATCTAAGAAATCAAAAGGCAAATTTGAGAGGTAAAAGGCAAGAGTGTGAGATCATTAGAAAAAAAAAAGAAGCCAAAATTGAGTGTAAACACAAGTGGTATACATCAATTTTGAGTGAAGACACGTGAGGGAGTGTTGTGAGATCGTTTCTTTCTATTTTCTTTTATTAAAATTTTAGGTTTTACAATCATGTCAAAAGACACAAGTTCTTCTACAAATGATCATGTGATTCAAGCTATGCAACAACAATTTGAAAGAATGTTTAGTATGATGGCGGGAGTCAATGAAAAATTAGAGAAGCATGATGGCATCCTTAACCAATTACATGGAGAGCCTAGACAAAGGAGACATCCACCAATTGACCAAGAGGACTATGAAGGAGAGGATGATTTGGATGATGATCAAGTCACCTTGTTGGGACAACGAATCAATCCTAGGAGACAAGCTAGAAGACGACATCCAAATGATGATGTTGATCGCAACCTTGGAAGCATCAAAATGAAGATTCCTTCATTCCAAGGAAGAAATGATCCAGATGTGTACCTTGAATGGGAGAGGAAAGTGGAACTCATCTTCGAATGTCATAATTATTCGGAGGAGAAAAAGGTAAAACTTACCGCTGTTGAGTTTAATGATTATGCAATTGTTTGGTGGGATCAATTTTGCAAGGAAAGACGTAGATACGGAGAAAGACCCGTGGAGTCTTGGAGAGAAATGAAGCAAATCATGAGAAAGAGGTTTGTTCCAAGCCACTACTACAGAGAGCTTCATCAAAGATTACAAACTCTAATTCAATGATCCATGAGTGTGGAGGAGTATCACAAAGAAATGGAGAAGGCTATGATTAGAGCAAATGTGATAGAAGATCGTGAAGCTACCATGGCAAGGTTCTTGAGAGGGCTAAACAAAGACATTGCTGATGTTGTTGATTTGCAACATTATGTGGAGATTGAAGATATGATAAATTTGACTATGAAAGTGGAAAGGCAATTGAAAAGAAAGAGGTATGATTCTAAACCAAATATGGGTTCTTCTTCTTCTTGGGGGAAAAAGGATGATAAACCTTTTACTAAGTCAAAAGTGGAAGAAACTAAACCTAAAATTGCCTTGGGTAATAAAGGAAAGGGTGAGAATCAACCAGCCCAAACTAGGAGAATCAAATATTTTAAGTGTTTGGGTCATGGGCATATTGCTAGGGAATGTCCAAATAAGAAAGCTATGATTCTAAGGAATGGTGATATTGAGTCGGAGAGTGAGGGGGATAGTGATGATGATATGCCTTCTTTAGAAGATTGTAGTGATGTTGAATGTGCTAAGGGAGATAATCTTGTTGTTCAAAGAACATTGAGTTTGCAAAATAAACATGATGTCCATAGGGAGCAAAAGGAAAATTTGTTTCATACTCATTGTTTGATTTCTAACAAGTTGTGCAACATGATTGTGGATAGTGGAAGTTGTACCAATGTAGCAAGCACTTTGCTAGTGGAGAAATTGAAGTTGCCTACTACTAAGCACCTAAGACCATACAAGTTGCAATGGCTTAATGAAAGTGGAGTTGTAAAGGTAAATAAGCAAGTTTTAGTTTCTTTTCAAATTGGTAGATATAAGGATGAGGTGCTGTGTGATGTGTTGCCAATGTTGGCCGGACATATGTTGTTGGGGAGACCTTGGCAATATGATAGAAGGGCTAGTCATGATGAATTTAAAAATATGTATACTTTGACTATGGATGAAAAATGGTTTAGCCTTGGACCATTAACTCCAAAACAGATTTTTGAAGACCAAATGCGCATCAAGCAACAATATGAAGAAATGGGTTCTTCATTGGGAAACTCTTTGGGAAGGAAAACCTTTGAGAGTAAAGAAAAATGTGAGATGAGTGAACCTAAAAATTCCAATTCTCTTGACCAAAATGGGAAACACAAGGTGAGAGAAAACAAGGAAGGTTCAAATGAAAGAAAAATGAGTGTTTATGCAAAAATGAGTGATGTGAAGGAAGCTATGCTTTTGAGGCAACACATGCTTGTACTTATGTACAAGGAGATTTTGCATATTTCTAATGAAATAACCAATTGTTTGCCTAGGGTTGTTGATCTTTTGCAGGTTTATGAAGATTTATTTCCGGAAGAAATTCCAAATGGTTTGCCACCTAAAAGAGGCATTGAGCACCAAATTGATTTCATACCCGGAGCAAGCATTCCAAATAGACCAGCATATACATGTAATCCGGAGGAGACCAAGGAAATCAAAAAGCAAGTGAGTGAGCTTATGGAGAAGGGTTATGTTCGTGAAAGCATGAGTCCATGTGCCGTACCCGTCTTGTTAGTGAAAACAAATTGTGTGTGCCACAAAGTTCTTTGAGAGAGTTACTTGTGAGAGAGGCACATAGTGGAGTTTTAATGGGACATTTTGGGATTAAGAAAACTTTGGATATGTTGGGTGACCATTTCTTTTGGCCACACATGAAAAGGGATGTTGAGAGAATTTGTGAGAAATGCATTACTTGCAAACAAGCCAAATCCAAAGCAATGCCTCATGGTTTGTATACACCTCTTCCCATACCAAATGAACCTTGGGTAGACATTTCTATGGACTTTGTTTTAGGATTACCTAGGTCCAAGGGAGGGAGAGATTCTATTTTCATTGTTGTGGACAGGTTTAGCAAAATGGCACATTTCATTCCATGTCACAAGACAGATGATGCAACCCATATTGCGACTCTATTCTTCAAGGAGATTGTAAGGCTGCATGGAGTGCCAAGGACCATTGTGAGTGATAGGGATGTCAAATTCCTAAGTCACTTTTGGAAGACTTTTTGGGGAAAGATGGGGACAAAGCTTTTGTATTCTACAACTTGTCATCCGCAAACGGATGGACAAACAGAGGTGGTCAATAGGACACTTGCAACACTTTTGAGGGCTCTCATCCAAAGAAATCTGAAGAATTGGGAAGAATGTTTGCCACATGTGGAATATGCTTACAATAGGCGTGTGCATGGTTCAACAAATTGCTCACCCTTTGAAGTTGTGTATGGATTCAATCCATTGACTCCATTAGATTTGCTACCATTGCCATTGGACAAAGCTAATTTAGAGGGGAAACAAAAAGCTGAAATCATCAAGACTTTGCATGAGAAGGTGCATGCAAACATTGAGAAGAAAACACTCCAATATGAAAAGCAACACAACAAAGGGAGGAAGAAAGTCATTTTTGAGCCTCGAGATTGGGTGTGGGTGCACTTGAGGAAGGAAAGATTTCCTAACTAAAGGAAATCAAAGCTTATGCCAAGAGGAGATGGTCCTTTTAGAGTGCTTCAATGCATCAACAACAATGCCTACAAGCTAGAACTTCTAAGTGAGTATGGCAATGTTAGTGCTACTTTCAATGTTAGTGACTTGTCTTTGTTTGATGTAGGTGATGAAGATGATGGAGCTGATTTGTGGACAAATCCTTTTGAAGAAAGGGGGAATGATGTGAATCCAAGTTCAAAGCTTAAAGAGATCCAAGATCCATTAATAGTACAAGAAGGCCCAATCACAAGGTCCAAATCCAAGAAGTTTCAACAAGCCATATTGGGTTTAATTAGGGACATTTGGAAAGCCCAAGAACTTTAACCCAATAAGGCATCCATGGAGGCCCAAGGAATAATATTTAACTTGTTTTTATGTTAATAAAACTTAGGGTTACATGTAGCCACCATACAAGTTAATGTGGTAATTAATACCAAGTAATGGCTATCAATGTGGGTAGTGGTTATTAAGAGCCACCATATACAAGTTAATAGGGTAATTAATACCAAGTAATGGCTATTAGTGTGGATAGTGGTTACTAAGGCCATTTAAGAGTAAAAGTAATCCTATGTGTGTGAGTCTATTTTAGTAGTGTGTGCATGGACTTGTACTCTATATAAACAAGTCCTTTTCTCTTTCTTTGAGAGCATGATTGATTTTGATATATGAAATTTTGTTTGAGTTTTATTGTGAGGAATTTTGTCTTTAATTTCTTGCTTGAACTTTGCAACTTATCAAGCTTTATTCTAGCTTGTGGTGTCAAAATCTAAATCTTTGTTTTCTTGTTATTTATCAAACTTTCTTGTTTGTGGCATAAGAGGAAATTCAAAGTCTATCTTAGTATCTTTATCCTTGTTGGTAAAGGGGTTAAGTAGCATCCATCTTCTTACTTCAATCTTTGAACGATCCGAATTTGTGGATTAAATTGGTAATTTCTAGTTTTCTTCTAATTCAACTTATCATAGTATTTTTACTATTGGGGAGTTAATTGATGAAACCTACAATTCCCATCATATGAGTTCTTGGAAGTTTGGAAGCCAAGGCAAAAATTGAAGATTGGAGCTTCAAAAGGGTATCTTTCGGTTTCGTAGATCGGTCAACTTTGGAGGACAGGCAATATGAAAGGAGTCTTGGGATGAAAAGCTCCAAATTTATATCATTTTGAGTCTACTTCAATTTTGCAATTGGAATTAGGGCATTTGGTGCTAAGATGAGGGAGATACAAACCTCACACCAAGGAGCACTTCGAAAGCTGTCTTAAATGTACCACTAAATTGTCAATGGCATTTTGGGCAAGAAAACAATGGAATCAAAAAAATCGTAAAACATAAAAATTAGAGTATACATCTTGAACTTCATTTTACGCTTAAGAATTCCTCAATTTGGAGTTCGAACGTCCAAGATATGCCCCTTGAAAGTTAGGTCATCTACTGAATTGAAAAGAAGCAATAGAGAATTTGTAGGCCGAACCCAGACTAGACCTAAGGCTAGACCAAGGCTGGTCCGGTATGTCAGCTCAAATTTCATATAAAGAAGTCGAGAGTGTTTTTTAGGCCGGATAAGGCTGCGTCTTTGAAGCGTGCTCCGAACCTTGCTTGGTTCGATTTTGGGCGATTTTGGTTCATTTTTGGAGTGGTTTGGTTCGGTTTGACGAGGGTTTTGAGGTTTTTTGCGAGATATAATAAAAGTACTTCCTCATTTCTCATCAGCCGCCATCGATAAATATATTAAGAGACTACACAAGAGCTAGCAGGGATCAGAGAGAAAAATAAAGAGGTTTTAAGGGAAAAAAATCTTAGCTTTAGTCTTGGTTTTCTTAAACTTCTCTTTCATTTATTTAGTTTTGAGTTATAATTGCTAATTCACTTGATGTGGATCAAAGTTTACATATTTTCTTCTTCAAATCCTCTACTCTTGAGCTACCTTCAAGGAATTAAATGGGTAATATTCTTCTATTTTTATTTTATTTTCCTTATTTATGCTTATTAATGATGTTTACTGAGTAGGTTATTAATCCTAGAATGCATGAAGCCTATTTCCATTAATGAAGGAATAATTTGAGTTGTTTGTGTTGTATGTCATTTTCTCTACCTTAGGGTTTTTCTTCAGTGTTTTAATTATGCATTTATTTTGAATGGCCATCTCTATAAATGTTATTTTTGAGAATGATTGTATTGAGAAATATTTATTGTTCTTGGATATACAAATGAAGATATTGATTGGCTTAATTGTGGGAGCTTTTAGGTTGATTAATAGGGTTTGATGGGAGTGTTTGCTTAATCAAGTGATTTAATGTTGATATGCGATGAGAATTGACATTAGCATTATAATGCTTAAGGTTCTAATCTAGAGATAGATTAGGGCTACAAAATCTTAATTCACCCGTAGTAGAGAATTGGCATTTAACATTATTTGTGATTATTGCTTGGCTTTATTGATGGTATAGGTGGATTGGCATTCTAAGATCTTTGTTTATTGATTGTTTTTAATTAATCCTAGTTATTTTCATTATTTTACTTGTGCTTGCTTTTAAATTTCCATGTTGCTTTAGTTAGTTATTTGCTTTGAGATTTGGTTGGTTATTGCTTAAATTAAGATTAGTACATTGTCTTAGGATTAATTATTGATTACTTTGATATTTTTTTAGTTATTTAGATTGTTTATAATTTATGATTTAAACCTCATTTTTTATTGCTCAAATAATCAATTAAATCCTAGATTAATACTCGAAACCACTAACTCCCCGTGAGATGATATATTCTTACTACTTAAGACAACCGTGCACTTACGGGATGACCAAGCAACAATCCCCAATTTGAAAATCAAATCTAAGGTTTTTTCGCATTTTCCGTGACACTGCCTCGTTAACTCGAGCTTATAATTTGAGGGGGGTATATGTGATATCTGTGGTTTGCTTCAAAATGTCAAGACGAGGTAACAATACAAGCTCTGTTTCAGTTGTTTCATTACCAAAATCAAGTTGCAGACGTGGTAGGACTGAGTTGCTAACATCTTGGACTTTAGAAAATCTAGGTAAAGGGTTTGTTCACTGTCCATTAAGGCAATAAGTGATGTACATAATGATTTCATTACATATTGAAAACATAAGTTAAGGTAATATTCTTTTTTTGTTTTTATAGCATGGAGACTAGAAATACTTTGAATGGTTAGAAGACAAATATACTAGGATAGTTAGGGAACTGTTAACTGAGATTGTGGCTAAAAACATTGTCTGGATGAAACAATAAAGCTGAAAGATGCAAAGATTGAAGTTATGGAGCAAAAGCTTAATGTTTGCAAGGATGAGATGACCTATTGAATATTGGAGCTATACAGTACTAAGGAAGGAAAGGTTGATATGGAATTGGACATAAATAATTTACTGGTAGAGAAGAAGAAACTGATGAATGATCCGATGAGAAGTCAAAGACAATATTTTTGGTTAAAAAGTCTTTTGTTTGGTGTAATAATGTTATTCATGAGTTATACTATGAGTAGGCAGTCAAGCTATAAAAGTAAAGAATAAAAGTATTTGGCATAAAGGTATAAAATTTGAGCATGTATTTGAAATTTCATTGATTAATACATATTCATCTTTTTGCTATGAGCCATGTGTATTGGATTTGCGAATAATAACTGGTAAAATAAAGTTAATAGATTAACATAAAGTACCAAATTATGGTTGTTTAACAAAATATTGCAGCCTAAGAAATAAAATAATCCAAGTAACTGGCTATAAGTTTGGAAGCAAAAGGTGATCTCAAGTTCACATTATAACATTGTAATTGAGAAATAACAAAAGACATTTTCCCATGGTAATGTTCAGTGTTGACCAAATCAGATGGTTATGTTCTGTTGGTCATGTCAAGTTGAATAAGTTGATGCTACTATTCACTATTGGTCATTTGGTGGATTAGACACAATCAATCTCTAGCTATTGTAAATTCCATCTGCTGGAAGCAGTTGGTCAATGCTAAATAATTGCCTTGCTACTGTTTGTATTTGGTTCCAATGTGCTGAGGTTGGTGAAACTGATGCTGGTGGCGGCTGTGAACTACTTGTGGCTCTATCAGCAGCTCTTGGTGCTTATTGTGCATTAGATGTCGTCCTACTAGCTGGCTGTGTACTAGATGTGGCTCTAGCAGCTGCCCACAAATGATATAGTTGACTTTATTACTTCCAAGCATCTGGGACGACAACAAAACAAATAAGAGACTTAAATCACAATGTCATATTACTAGGCTACAATTAAATCTGCGGCACTTACTCTAGAATACACATTTCCACTATCAAAAAAAATCCTCACACAATATCTTTATTGAGTCTGCAAGTAGCATAAACAACCATTTTTAGAAGATATTATACCTAGGTCAACCAATATACACAATAGTAACATTTTATACCCGATGTCTCTCTCTATACTTATTAGCCAGCTCGGGATCAACTGTTCTACAAGGTTTTCTCAACTTAGGTTGAGTTGCCCTTGCTGCTAGCCTTGTCCTTGTATTGTTTGCTTGGGCAGTGCCCTCTTTCCTTGGCCTTCCAAGTCTTCCCTAACATTGATGAGGTGTATTAACATAAATATTGGCCAAATAAGCATGAACATATATCCATTGACAAATGACATAAATAAACATATAGCTTCGTTCATACCTTATGTTTTGGTACAACAGAAGTGCTGGCTGCATCATTCTTGTTGTTACATGTTCTCTTGTTATGTACTTATCAGCCTCATATGCATCAACTGCCATAGGTTTTGAGGTGCAACTTTATCAACAACCCTTTTAACTCTCTTTTTTGGTAGCTCTTTCTTCCAACTTGTAACTATTCCAGACTTCTTCCATTTAGTAGGTGGTTTACTTGTGGTATCATTGTTGTCATACTCATCAAATTCATGCTCATGTTGTCTTTCCCATCTTAAATTCCTCTTGTCTTCTGAGTGCTCTTCATCTTCAAAGCTGAAGTTATCATCTTCTAAGCTATCACCAGTGTCACTCTTGTCAAGAGACATATAGTCAAGATCTTCACTATCACTTGCACTATCTTACACTACATTTGCATCCCCATGTAGTGCACCTTCTATATCAGAAGCTTCCACATCATTATCACCATTGTCATCTTCATGCCTCTAAACTTCATCATTACCTACACTCTTATTTTCCCTAGCAAACTCTATAATTAATTCTGCCTCAATATACACTCCAATAGATCTATTGCTAACACATTTAAGCATATCCATTATCCCTTTGTCATCTTTGAAGAAACAAAACATGTTCTTATCACTGTCCTAGTAAGCTATTTTAATGACCACCTCATACCCCAAATCTCTTCGCAACATATTTTGTAATCCCTAAAGCATTATCCACAAATGTTCCTCCATGGTGCACTTTCATGGTATTATTATCCATTCTGCATGTTTAGTATAACAACCTTTAATCCTGCATAATGTAATTTTAGAGTTACAAATTAATATAAAATCAGTTTTAATAACTATGACTGTATTTTTTTTAGTCCTATATATCTAGAAATAAGCAACTTAAACAAATGAAACTCCTTTTCCCACAATTCTCAAAACCCTAAGCCACTTCAAAAGCCACTATTATTTTATTTATTTATCAATCGCAAACCTCTAAAACACTATTTTATTATACTAACAACCTATATTGTAGTATTGCATGTTCATAAGTTTAATAATATACCTTTTTGGAATTTTCCTTTAGTTCCTCTCGAAGCTTTGGGATAAAGCGACAATGGTGGAGCAGTAGCTAAATCGAATGCCTCCTAGCTCTTAAGCTATCTTGATCGAACGGATAAGAACCTTCAAGGACCAAATTGTGCTTTCTCTTTGGTAACTGTCAAAGATAATGCTAGAAAGGAAGTGTCTTCATAACTTTGGGGATTGTTGCTCTAGGTTTCTATTTTACCGTTATTATTGGCAAAACAGTGCATTTAGTTAAGTAGATGAGTCAGCAACATTTGCTGTTGCTGACTCATTTTCTATTTTTTTATAAAAAAAATATACACAGTCAGCAACAGTCACCACTCATGATGTCTGGATAATAATTTAGAAAGAAATAATGAATTTTGATGCTTTGCAAGATAATGTCGAAAGTACAGGTTAAAATTTTTAAAACGTTAAGAGTTGGAGAATTTTTAGGTAATTAGGCCTTAATATATAATCTAATATTAATTTAATATAAGAATAGATAATAGATGGTAGTAGTATAGGAATTAAATTTATATAAAAATGACATGGAAAGATTATAAAAAAATTAAATTAATAATATATATTAATCTTTTGATTTAATAAAAAAATAATAAATATAAAAATAAAATTCGTATAGAAATATAATAATTTAATAATATTAATTAAATAAAAAAAATAAATAATAGTAAATGTTGACCCTTGAAACCAAGAAGGGGATTGAATTGATGACCTCAAATTGTAGAAAATATTTGAAGTATGAAAAACACAAGAATCTTAAAGAAAGATTGAGAGGTTTGGAAGATAGTTAGACTAGAGATATTGATATAGAGGTTTATAGTGATACAAGAATAATTCTCCCTACATTCTCTCATCAAGATCACATTTGAGTATTCCACTATAATCAACTTGATTATAACCTTTAGATTTTAGCAAGGTCACCCAACAACTTGGTGTTTTCAAAAGGCTAACACTAAACTTCTTCTCTTAGTGCCCTTACTAAGTCCCTTAACCTTTGAATATTGATGGTTACTCAAAATTAATTCTTTATACTTTTAATACCTAGGCTCACACAACAATTCTTTGTTTTCGTTGAATAAAAAGAATCAACTTAATCCACTATATAAAGAAAGAATTTAAGTATGGAAAGTTGAGAAATATATTCGCAAGAGTTTGGGCACTAATAAATTCACATCCTTATGTCTAAAGTATTTATAAGGAGTATTTATACTCAGATTGTCAGTAGTGATTTTGGGTGCACACACAAGTGTCTTTAGCAACAATGACACTTCAAGGCTTTTTAAGTTAATTGGAAACACGCTAACTAATCATAGAGACTAGTGCAGAGATGGGAGTCACCACTCGAGTGATTGACTAGGACACTTTTACTAATAAGTGAAGTTTCTTGATTTTATAAGAAAGCTTACATCACAAATCCATAAATGGATCTTAAAGCCAACTTCCTTATTTGTGTATATCTTTAATTATTTAACAGGTTGTTACCTATAAATGCAACAGTTATATATTACATATAAACAACTACAACATGTGAGATCCTCTTGAATCTAGCCCATTTTGCCCACCCCATACTCCAAGTTATTAATTTAACTTACTAAATTAATTATGTACAAGGTTAAGAATTCAAATAATTATCAATGAAACATTCTAAAAGATGTATTTTTATTTATTTTATTTTTTAAAAGTGAAAAAATACTAAAACACAATGCGAAAATTCGATTTTTGGACCAATCAGGACTACATAGAGCCAACTAGCATTGCGTAGAGCCAATCGGCGCTGTATAGAGCCGATTCGACTCTCTGTTAAGTCGATCGGCTCTATGTATAGCCGATTCAGGTGTATGCAGAGCTGATTGGCTTAGGGAGTAAAAAGTTCTATTTTTTTTACAATTTAGTCCCTGAACTTATAAAAACTATCATTTCACTCCTCAAACTTAATTTTTTTCTATCAATTGGTTTCAAATTGGTCCTAGAAAAGAAATTTTAGTTCAATTATTCTTAACTGATGTGCGTAAAATACACACATCTAAATGGAGTTTTTAAGATCGATTTTATGGATATTTGGATATGAATTGGTATCAACACTCACCCTATGTATCTGTTTATGTGCATTAGGTCCAAAAAAAAGTCAAAGAATGAAAAATGAAAGAATTGGAGCATAATTGGATGTCAAAGCTGCCGAAACAAGCTAAGTACGAGCATCGAGTGAGCAGGCCGTGTTGGTTTCAACACGGCCGTGTTGCGTGCATCAAAACATCAAAGAAAAGGAAGTTCTTAGGGAGCACGGCCACAGAGAGTAACACGGCCAGGAACACCAGCCGTGTTGCGTGCATCAAAACATCAAAGAAAAGGAAGTTCTTAGGGAGCACGGCCACAGAGAGTAACACGGCCAGGAACACCAGCCCGTGTCCCCAACACGGCCAAGAACACGACCGTGTTGGCGGCGACAGGGGGAATAATTAAAAGAACGAAGAGAGGAAAGAAAAAGAGGAGGCTAGGGTTAGAACGTCAAAAACCCTAATTTTTCTCTCTCTAAGGATTTTCTGAGCTGAAACCAAGAAAAATAGGAGACTTGGATCAAGGTTTCAATCGGATTCCCTTCATAGATTGAAGATTGGGCGAGGTTCGCTGATTGGTTCTCAAATCGAGCAAGAGGCAACTAGGGTTTGAGATTTCAAATTTGCAAATTTAGGGTTTTTCATTCAGCTTGAAAGAGAAGGGTGTACATGCCTTTAATTTTCTTTTCTTTATTTTGTTCCCAAATTACTTTAACCATGAACATGAGTAGCTAGATCTTTTGAACCCATTGGGGTTCAACTTTGTTGATGGATTATGCTTAATTGTTAGTTTTATAATTGTCATTCTTGCACTCTTCTTGCTATTTAGTAATAAAAGTTTGATTCAGTTAATTTAAGATGTTGAATTAATTGTTTATTGGGTTGTTTCTTGATATTGAGAAATGCTCGTTACAACTGGACATTGAATAGTAAGGACTAGTAGTTAACACTTAGAGATAAGGTTGATTTACTCGCCGGATTAAGAATTAATAACTCTTAATAGTTTTAAATCATACTTAATGCTAATCTGTAGTAATCCGATAGGAAGAGATTCCATTAGATTAGTGCAGGTTTAGGAATTCGGTAAGCTCGAGAGAGGAACCGGGATTCAATTTAGGATTTAGGCACGGGTAAGCAAGATCGGCAATCCATAAAATCCATCTTTAGAATTCCATCACTTAGGCTCCCTTTTGGGTTTGTTTCTCTCCTTGCAATTATCTTTTGATTGTTCGTTGTCCTTCATTTACTTATTTGCACTCATAACCATTAGCTGGTATGTTAGAACTTTCACACCCTATTTCAGACTAGATAACATAGTAAACAGTAGTAACTCTAGGTTCACCCGATCTCCAAGGATACGACCTTGATACTCATTAGTGCTAGGCTGCATCGGTAGGTTCACTGCCTTAGGTGTAGGTTGCATAAAGAGCCCATCATTAACCCTAACTAGGATTCTACTATAATCAACTCGATTATAACCTTTAGATTTTAGCAAGGTCACCCAACAACTTGGTGTCTTCAAAAGGCTAACACTAAACTTCTTCTCTTAGTGCCCTCACTAAGTCCATTAATCTTTGAATATTAATGGTTACTCAAAATTAATTCCTTATACTTTTAATACCTAGGCTCACACAACAATCCTTTGTTTTAGTTGAATAAAAAGAATCAACTTAATCCACTATATAAAGAAAGAATTTAAGTATGGAAAGTTGAGAAATATATTCACAAGAGTTTGGGCACTAATAAATTCACATCCTTATGTCTAAAGTATTTATAAGGAGTATTTATACTCAGATTGTCGGTAGTGAGTTTGGCTGCACACATAAGTGTCTTTAGCAACAACGACACTTCAAGGCTTTTTAACTTAATTGCGAACACGCTAACTAATCATAGAGACTAATGCAGAGATGGGAGTCACCACTCGAGTGATTGACTAGGACACTTTTACTAATAAGTGAAGTTTCTTGATTTCATAAGAAAGCTTACATCACAAATCCATAGATGGATCTCGAAGCCAACTTCCTTATTTGTGTATATCTTTTTTATTTAACAGGTTGTTACCTATAAATGCAATAGTTATATATTACATATAAACCACTACAACATGTGAGATCCTCTTGAATCTAGCCCATTTTGCCCACCCATACTCCAAGTTATTAATTTAACTTACTAAATTAATTATGTACAAGGTTAAGAATTCAAATAATTATCAATGAAACATTCTAGAAGATGTATTTTTATTTATTTTATTTCTTAAAAGTGAAAAAATACTAAAACACAATGCGAAAATATGATTTTTGGACCAATCAGGACTACATAGAGCCAACCAGCATTGTGTAGAGCCAATCGGCGCTGTATAGAGCCGATTTGACTCTATGTTAAGCCAATCGGCTCTGTGTATAGCCGATTCAGGTGTATGCAGAGCTTATTGGCTTAGGGAGTAAAAAGTTCTATTTTTTTACAATTTAGTCCCTGAACTTATAAAAACTATCATTTCACTCCTCAAACTTAATTCTTTTTCTATCAATTGGTTTCAAATTGGTTCTAGAAAAGAAATTTTAGTTCAATTATTCTTAACCCTAACTAGGATTCTCCCGTCTTCAACCTCTTGAGAATCGGGAAAGGCAATAACTTTCATCATAAGATTTCTCGTAATTCTCTTGATATTTTGAATCCGAAAAATAGGTGCTGAGACATACCAACCCTCAAAGAGTTGTTACAAATAGCCCATAGGTCATTTAATGCAAACTTTGATTATTTGGAAAAAGTTACTTTTTGCTCAAAAAGCACCCTCATGCTTTTTAAAAAGATCCATTAGGGCTTTAACGACTATTAACACGTGGGTCTGCAGAAGTCGTTATCTTCAGAACGATCATTAACTCAACATTGATTGCAAAAATTTGCTCTTACACCTACCTTTAGTGCGCTTAGAAGCACCCTCCCACTTCTCGTCACATAATGTACTGCCACTTCAGTACTTTTGCCTTAAATTAGGCTGCCTCGTGCTTCTAGCAATGAGGACTTGTTGACTGCCAAATGGCTTCAAATTCTTGGCTTCCTATCAGCAATTCCTTTCATGTGGATTATTAACTTCACCATATGAAAAGCGCCCTAGCGCTTTCAAGATACCCTCATGCTTTACAGGAATTTTTACAATCCTTACTTGAAAGCTTAAGGCACTCTTGCCTAATGTTTGAACCATTAATGTATTGTCATATAGACACTCAAACATAAAATTAGCAACACTCAATTTGGGTGTTAAGATTAAAATAGAGATCAATTGGTCCTTAGGTCAACAATCTCTCCCTTTTTAATTTTAATAACCAAATTAACTAAGTAATGAAAAGATTCAAGAGATAAGAGAACATCTTACCTTGATCTAATTGAGCTTTATGCCAAGAAACAGTTAAGTGATAAACTACAAACACTTAAATTAATTTTCCACTAGGGTATTTTTGTCCCCCTCAATGTGAGATTCATTTTCATGTATCTTTTTATTATTCTCCCTTAGATATTGTCCTTATTATATTTTCTAAAGATTCATTCCCATTTTATCAATTATTTCATTCTCTCTCCCTTTGGCAAAAGCAAAAAGAAAGATAAATAATAGAAAATAGAAAGCACAAAAGAAGGACAAGTAAAGAAGAACAAATGCATTTAAATAACATAAAAAGAATAGATAACAAGATGTGTGATTAAGAAGAAGCTAATGTATAAGAAAAAGATGAAAACTCAAAAGAACAGAAAAATAAAAGTGAAGAGTGAGTTTTTAATCATTTTCTTCTTCTTCTTCCATTATAGGCTCTTTGCTTTTAGCACCGCTACTTGATCCAACATGAGTAGTGGGAGCATGAGTCTCTTCCTCTTCTTCCTCTAGATAGCATGAAGGAAGCTTATGAAATTTTAAAATTTCCACAAGGTTTGCATGCAAATGGTGAAGGTAATGCCAAGTTCTCTGCATTTTCTTAAGAACTTTATCTTCAAAGGAAAGAGAAGGTTGTCCCTCAATAGTGCAAGGGGTAGGTTCACTTGGAGTTCTATGGTCTTTTTTCCTTTTCTTCTTAACATTAATATACTCCATAATGAGCAAAAAGAATTCTCCATCAATTTCCAATTTAGGACTAAGCCTTGTGTGGCATGCTCAAGAAATGGTAGACCTAAGGAGATTGGAGTTATTAGAGGAGCAAGATATGTTTTGTTTAGAGGGTTGAGGAGTTGGAGATGCTTGGCGATTTTTGTGATGTGAGAAGAGATAAGGAAAGCATCTTTTTGGATATTTCCAAGGTGAAAGAAAAGGCATTTTAAGATTAGAATCCTCTCACCATTGATTACTAGGTCTTTTTGAGGCACTTTCTCCACCTAATTGTCTCTAGCATGAATATTGGAAGCCACCATCCTATGCACTACTCAATAAAAGAGGAATTTAAGATCTTTGGAGAAGGAGTTTTTGGAATGAGTTTCCTTTGTAGGGATTTACCTCTAAAATTCAGAAAAGGAGAGAGGTATTTCTATAATGTTCTCAATTGACATTGGGACTCTTTCTTAAAACCCAAAAGTATAGGAGAATTGGGTTCTACTTAAGGTTCATTTCTTCCTAAACATCCTAAACTCAATTCCATAAAATTATTTCCCATCACCCTTTTTATTTATTAGTAAAGAGGAAAGATATTATTTAGTGATGTTTCATAGGCTATCTCTAAAGATTTGGGTAGAAAAAAGGGTTTTAAACTTACATTGTCAAAGAGGGTGGTGACTTCTTAATCTATCCTAAGCTTTTGTAGGGTGTTCTCATCAAAGAATCTATTGGCTTGAACTTCTTTTCTTTCCATGGTTATAAATTTAATCTTTGCTTCATTATCAATACCTTTAATTCTTCCTTAGACTGATTGATGATGAAGGACCTCTTACCATAGATTTTCTTGACCTCACCGTGTTAAGATGAAGAGCAGAAGAAGAGAACAAATTTATGAAAGAGAGGATAGAGATTTTTTAAGAAGAAAAAAAGAATACTTGCAAAAAATGATTAAAAACTTTAAGAATGTGCTTTATATAGCCTTAGAAGGGTGAGAAAAATGGCTAAAAATAGCTATATTTGACTTAAAAGTCATTTTAAAACAAAAGTAGTAACGACTATATTTGTGCATAAATCAAGAAAAAGCGTGGGCACGTTTGACAAGTATGATCATATAATTCGATATTGAGTCACAACAACTATATTTCAAGGAAACCGCGGTTGCACTTCAAAGACGCGAGCATGCTTTTAAGGTCAGTTTTCAGTTTGACTGAGACCTATAAAGTGCGAGTATGCTTTAGAACCACGAGCGTGCTTTTTATATAAATTTAAAGAAAAACACTTCTAAAAACATGCAAATACATACTTATCACATTTACTTTTTGATTATAACAATGCATAATAAGCAAGGATATATCTAATTATATGATTATATACTTAAGCATCCCCCAATTAGAATCAACCTCTAATCCTTGAGTTTCAAGAGTATACAGTTGGAGTGTCAAAGTCTCGAGCATTGACATGCCCTTATAAGGCCTCATGATCTGTTTGCATACACCCAAAGGATTAGGGATTACATAACATGACATAACATGCATAACATTTTACACAATTTTTTATCTTTTTTTTGTTTGACTTACCCTCTAGTCCTCGCCGATGATGAAGAATTTCCTTCTAGCAATAGTAGCTAGCCAATTTACATGCTAACTGATCCCTATGAATCTGTATGATTATATACTTATGTCACTAATGTTTTAGGCAAGTAAAAGTAATGTACAGTAGTAAAAGAAGAGACCACTCACATGGGTGCATCCGCTCAAAGTGAACTCCATAGGGAGGCTTGACTCAAGGGCTAATCGATGGTCGACAGTACTAGATCAACTCCAGTACAAGATAGTCTGGTCTGGAAGGAATGTTATACTCTTAGAGATCATGTTCGACATCATTGTAGGAGGCGCCTCAGAAGCAGTAATGGTAGATGAGCCGAAGATGCGAGTGCCCCTAGAAAGGTGAGCGAGCCAACCCTCCTCTAACTCTGATACTCGAGGAGCACTAGGTTGGGAAAAGTAAACATGACAAAGGAAATACTTAGAGTGCCATATAATAATAATCAAGTAGAAGAAAAACGATATGAAAGTACATGTCTGATGGTGTCTCTATCCAAGGGCATAGATCCTAATAGCTGAGTCATGAAGGACTTATAGTCGGTCCTTCTCGACCTGATGGTGAGCTCCTTAAGGTCATTATAACCCTCGAGACGCTCCTACAGGTCTTCGAGCAAGTCTAAAGTCTAGATCATGGACAATAAAGGTGACTTGAGGACATGTAGCTGGTTAGGTCCTCTCTCCTAGCCATAGATGCGCTCGCCTAAACACCATACTCGACAAGTATGACCCGCAATGAGTATCCTTTTATGCTCGATGTTAGTGGTAGATAGCAAATAAGGGTCCCAGTTACATCGGTCCTTGAGCTAGTCAACTTGAATCTAAAAGACACAAGGGTAAGTATTTGAACTTCAATTATATAAACTAAACTAATATACTCTCTTTTTACCCGATCCTAGGTCAAGGAGTTGATCCATATACAGTGCACATGGACCTGTGCCCACGCTAAGGCAATGCTCCTACTCGAGCCCTAATGGCTCTAATGAGGAAAGGCTCGTGAAGTACTGATAGGATGAGATCCTACTAGGAGATTAAGCTTCAAGGCCCACACCTGCACTCAAATATTTAGCATAGAGGAAATGTAAATACATGACAAAGGAGAAAAGACGTATGTGTATGGCATGCTAAAAATTGCAGAGCCTCTTGCTCCCATGGACCATGATGTCCAGCTACTAGTACAAATAAGCTAGTGCGGTGGAACCCCAATTGTATGAAGAGACTCGGTCCAAGTCTCTCAAGAGGGCCGAGTAGTGGAGGTTTAATGAGTGTTCTGAGTCATAGAATAGTTTGGTCCTAAATAAGTAGATTAGAAAATGTAGAGCCATCTAATCTACCTCCTAAATAGAGTGAGAAGTGAAACCCCTATAGTAAAGAAGGATGCTCTAGTAGGCTAAGTAGCGAGTGTTCTTGCGCGTAGGCAAGAACCCCAACAGGTTGATGGTAAACTGGTCCTGAACGTCACACCTCTAGTCATGGATAACATCATCAATGTGTACAAGAGTACCCGATAAATCAATACCTCTGATAACGGAAAGATGAGTAGGGACAAGGATAGCTCTCCCACTAGTGTATGGAAGGTGTGGGTCATATCCATCCACCTCTAATGAGGTATGGTTAATCCTTCTAGTAGTAGAAGAAGTGCAGCCATGAATTGTCAGAATCTAGTATCATCTATCCGAGCTTGGATAAAGCTCAGAAGGTTGTTAAACCATTCTCAAGCTTTGTAAAAGCTGCCAGCAAACTGGATCGATATAGTATAAGTCTGAAAGCATAAGTACACAATACATGCATTAAAGTCAATATCGGGTGTGAACATTAAAATTTCAAGTTTTTAAGTAAACCGTTGTGCGTGAAGCTATTTCAGCTCATACATGACCGATTTGGGCTATACAAAGCGAATCCGCATTTCCTTGAGCCGATCGGCTGTTCATGCTAGGACAATGTATTTTTTCTCTATTTTTCTATAAATTCTTTATGTTTTATATGTTTTTCAAGTGTATAAGTGATAGGAAAACAAGAATAGCAAGGAAAATGCCTTATCAATGATCGAAAAGCCGATGTGTGCTTAATTTGGCCAAAAAAGGGATTTGGTCTCCTTTCATTAATCCTAGATCATTTTAGCGTGAAATCAACAATGAAAAGTTCTAATTTGGTGTGACCAAAGTGTGGCTAGCTAGTCTTGATGAACCTGACATTTTGAGACAAACTTGGACAAATTTGGCTGAGTATAGAGAGGGAAATCAAAGAAAAAGAGTAGAGAAGAGTTAAAAGAAAAATTGGTAAAATGATAGAATGAAGGAAACAGATTAAATATATGTCTTAAAATAGGCAAACTGCCATTTTTGTAATAGCCTCACCTAGAGAAGCGGTAGGATGAGGGTAGGAAGTGGACGTTGGGACAAAGATAGGATGCCTGGATAAGGAGTGGCTTTTGGTAGGCTTCTAGGATGGCAGCACTCTGAGATATGGAGGTACATAAATGAATCGAATTTCACATCAAAATGGGGCGAGGAGTGGTTCATAACAAATATGTCAAGAGTTGGAACTAATCACATGAAGTGCCTTTTGGTTGTTTGGTTGTGAAGTTGTAGGAACTTCAAAGTTAAACGTGCTTAGTTCTTGGAATTTTTAGGATGGGTGACCTCTTGGGAAGTTCTCTAACACACCAAAGGAATAAAACCGTGAGGCCAATGGGGAAACAAAGCGGACAATATCTCTTGTGATCTGGCTTTGGGTCGTACAAGTGGTATTAGAGTAGGACCCCTCTAGTAGATTTGTGGTTCGAGGATGAACCAGGCAGAAGCTGGTGGGCATATGACAGCCTGACCTAGAGAACTGGTCCGATAAGGGCGGGAAGTGGACGTCGGGATAAAGATAGGATGTGATGGGCTCTTTATGCAACCTACACCTAAGGCAGTGAACCTACCGATGCAGCCTAGCACTAGTGAGTATCAAGGTCGTATCCCTGGAGATCGGGTGAACCTAGAGTTACTACTGCTTGCTATGTTATCTAGTCTGAAATAGGGTGTGAAAGTTCTAACATACCAGCTAATGGTTATGAGTGCAATTAAGTAAATGAAGGACAACAATGGACAATTAAAAGACAATTGTAAAGAGAGAAATAAATCCAAAAGGGAGCCTAAGTGATGGAATTCTAAAGATGAATTTTATGGATTGCCGATCTTGTTTACCCGTGCCTAAATCCTGAATTGAATCCCGGTTCCTCTCTCGAGCTTACCGGATTCCTAAACCTGCACTAACCTAATGGAATCTCTTCCTATCAGATTACTACAAATTAGCATTAAGTATGATTTAAGACTATTAAGAGTTGTTAGTTCTTAATCCGGCAAGTAAATCAACCTCATCTCTAAGTGTTAACTACCAATCCTTACTATTCAAAATCCAGTTGTAACAAGCATTTCTCAATGTCAAGAAACAACCTAATAAATAATTAATCCAACGTCTCAAATTAACTGCATCAAACTTTTATTACTGAATAGCAAGAAGATTGCAAGAATGACAATTATAAAAAAAACTAACAATTAAGCATAATCCATCAACAAAGGTGAACCCTAATGGATTCAAAAGATCTAGCTGCTCATGTTCATAGTCAAAGCAATTAAAGAACAAAATAAGGAAAAACAAATTAAAGGTATGTACACCCTTCTCTTTCAAGCTGAATGAGAAACCCTAAATTTGCAAATTCAAAATCTCAAACCCTAGTTGCCTCTTGAATGCTCCCAAAGTTTGTCTTGATCTTCAATTCGATGTTGGAATAAGTGGAATCCCCCTTCAATTGATGAAAATTGATCTCTCCAGTCTACAATTGAGGTATAGGAAATATTTGATTAAGTGTGTGTCTTGGAATTGAGTCCAAAATCGTCCTCTTCAATTAGAATTCAAAATCGCCTATATAGTTGATTCGGCCTTTAGGAGTCCGGTGTGATGATTAACGGCCGAGTCGGTGTCTTGAATCATGGAGTCTGTTGTCTTTGAGCCACCACGGTAGTGCCCAAGCCGATCTTGATCCACCACAGGCCGTCTTTGGAGGCCGTGGTGGCTATGGAAGTCGTCTTTGAAATGGCACAATTGGGGATAGCCTCTTGATAATTCAGCACGGTAGGAGTCCAGTCGTGCTCAACCCTCGGGGTGCTTGTTCTCGCCCAATTTGATGGATTTTGCTCCGTAATCACACGTATTTCCCTCGATTCGATGGTGTGCTTGAAAATGACACGAAGCGAAAGGGAAACAAAAGACAGTGATTCTAGCATAAAACGGGATAATCATGCATAAAAATATGAACAATCGGGCATGAAAACATGTGTAGTATGATGCTTATCAAATTACCCCATGCTTAAACTTTTGCTTGTCCTCAAGCAATTTACAACTCACTCCTCAAAAGATATCAAATAACTCGATCAAGCGCATTGCAGGAGGTTAGCTCAAAATAAATTTCAAAACTCCGTAATGATTTTTCCCAAAATCCCTAAATCACTAAATCCTTAAGAGAAAGAGCAAACTTAATAAAGTTGCTAAAGTTAAAATGATAAACCATCTAAATTAAGAAATTGAGAATCATGCCTCACAAGATATCACTCAAAACACACAAGTGTATATAGGTGAAAGAAGATCGCCAAGCTCTCGAATGCAAAAATCTGGGAAAAAGTGCTTACCATAGGCTTGCTTATGGATTCAATCTCCATACTACGAAATATTCAATAATCATGATCAAAGGGTCTTGAGCCGGGGTTGTAATGGGGTTAAGGTAAGGTCGTATAAATATGGAAAGTAGGCTACAAGTTCTTTGGAAGTTAAGCAAGTAATGCAAGAAAGTAATGAAGGATCAAGTGCTGTACCAAAATGAACACTAAGTTGCTCTAAACATAAGATGATGCTCGAAATGAACTAAATTAATACTTTCTACATTTTTTTTATTTTTTTATTTTTTGTTTTTTTTATTTTTTGTTTTTTTTATATATAAATATATATACTATGTATATATATTACAACTGACTTATGTAGGAGTTGTTGGTTATTGACACATACAATAATTGAAGGAAGCATCTATGAAAAATCTAGCAACTTAGTGAAATATATGAATGCAGATTGATCCAAAGTAAAATGCAGCATAACTTATATAATTTCCAGCAACAATGGTAGAAAGAATGGTCAAATGAATAGAAGTGATAAGATGAATGTCACTTTATTATTATTGTCACGAAAGGAATGGCTAAGGCTCAAAATTGGTTCACTAAGGGAAAAAATAGGGTTAGGCTTTTTGGCCAAATTGTGTAAATCCTAAGTGCCCAAATCATCTCACGATTATTGACAATTCATGTAATTTCAACCGGATATCGTAAAGCAAGTTCTAGAAGCGGAGATTACGTAAAATGCTCACTTAATGAAAGAAAAGGGAGCATAATAGTGATGCACCAATTGGCTCAAAATCTCACCATTTGAGTGATTTAAAATTGCATGAATTCTCAACCCAAAGTTTAAATAGTCAATCACAATAATAAGCGGCAATATTAGCGGTGTTCTATATCTACGATAAAGTAATATGGAAGAATTAAGGAAAAATACCAGTTTTACACTGGATTGTAGTTGAGAGATTTATTCATTGCCTTCTTCCGAACAAGGTTCGATAAAAGCTATAAGGGAATCCATTCAAAGGAGAAAAAAGTCATCAACTACTTAATTAAAACAAAACTCAAGATAGGCACAACATCGGTAGGTCCCTACCCCACATTTTAGTATAACAACATCACGGTGTTAGAGATTAGGCCCGAGGAAGCATATGATTCACACATTATGGTAATGGAAGATCATGCTGAATTTTTTTTTTTAATTAAAAGGCATAGTGTTCTACTTAACATAAACAAACAAGTGCAAGGAAATAACATAAAAGTAAACAAGCTACAAGCAAGAAAGTAAAAGGAGATAACAAATTGAAAGAAAATAAAAAAAAAATAAAATAAAGAAAAGGATGGAGGAAAATATCACAAATTTTTTCTTTCCGGCTAGAGATCTGTGACAGTGTATCCTCACTTTGGTTGGATCTGCTTTGGAAGTTGGGGCGGGGAAATTCTTTGAGGGAGGTTGCGGTGGTGGATCGGGGGTTTGTGAAGCATGTCGCCAAATTGAACTCCATATCATCAATGAGGCCGTTGATTTTGTGCTCCGACCTCTTGCATCTTTTGAATCGCACTACTATGAAGTCATGCGGGTGGCCTGTCTTTCTAAACCACTCGGGAGCTGTTGAAGTGTCTTGTTCAAGCCCTTGTTGTGCCTTCGTTTCTTCTTGAAACCGCACAAACTCGGTGTCTGCACTGCTTTGTAGATCATAGACTCGATCTGAGCGGTCGGTAGCGATCACGGGCCTTCGATGGCTCTACCGAATGAGAGGATGAGGCTCCGGGATGAAGGCATAAACACTCTAGGCTGGGTTAGGAATCTAACATCAGGAATCCCGGTAGAGCGGATGTTGGGCTCCTCTGGCAGCTGCCTCTCTAGCTTCCCCCGACTATTGTGCTCACGAACCTATATTCAATACCATGTGGATGTCTAGTGGCCGTGATCATCGCATGTTGATCATTTGTCCGATCCCTAGTGGTGTCATGTCAACAATATTTGAAAGCTTGACAGACAGTCATCCAATACATCTAGTCTCTTAGCTAACCTAGTCACATCTGGACCGAAACAACAATGCATCTTCTTCCGAGCGTCTACTATAAATGAGCGGACTTGGCGAGCCAATAAATATCCCAAGTCTAGCTTCTTCCAGATGTTGCATAGCCCGGAGAATAAAGACATCGATCTGTGTGGCCCTTCAGCCTCCCTCGGCTGTAATGGTGTAAGCTAGTAGGGTATGAATGTAGCGGAGATGGTCCGGTGGGCTAGATGCCTTAGACACCCTTGGGTAGTATGTTTCCGACCTCATTACCAATGAATCCCACATGGCGTCATATGAAATTGGGTGGATGTAGAGACAACCCTGATACTCCTCCCCCGAGATTTCTTGTTCGATCCATAATCCCAAATGCATTCCAAATTGTGGGACCGACATCAAGAACTCCCTTCCCCAAGCCTAAAATAAATTGCATCGGTGATGCCGGTTTGTGATCATTGCTGCGGGAAGAAGGTCTTTGAGGAACTCGATCGTAAGCTCACGGTAGGTTGGCTCAATGATGTCAAAGAATCTCGCATATGGCAAAGTCTCGATTAGTGTGTGCACATCTTGAGCCAATCCCACTCTCTAGGGATGTGAAGTCTATGCAACGGCCCGCCATCACTTGCTTCCATCTCATGACTTGGAATCTACTTTCATTTATGCGCATTAGGGAATGTCCACAATGGATGATGGCCGGTGTGGATGGATTCACAGTAGTGCTCTCCGAGGTCGGACTATTTCTTTGTGGTGGTGGATGTGGAAGTCTTTGGTCTTTAGTTACAGTCTTTGTGGAGGAAGAGCGTTCCTTCACCACGCGATCGCTTCTTTGGTAGCGGCGTTTGATTGCTTTCTACGAGATTTATCGCGGTCCGTCATATCACCTAATGCAACGAATTATTAGTTTTTGTAAAAATTCAAGTTAATGAAAGAAATAATCTCACAAGATCAACGGCATAATGATTATACTTGACTAACCAAAACTTGTATAAATTAATAAACCGATATATATCAATCCAATTTATCATGAACCAGCAATTGCAATTTAAATCTAAACATTATTCATGCTTTGCATGCTGTAGGCACATTTTATTTCCACCAAAACCCCACACTTATCAATTTCATAACCAACTACACCACAAACACAACAACTAATGTAGATTAACCTAACCAAGGTCATATAGTTACAATATAGAGCCACCAAAATATCCTAGCATGTCCTAATAAAAGTATATGTCTAAAATAGAAGTGAAATCATAATAATAAAAAAAAATATAATGCAACAAATGAAGGGACTTACGGGTTAAGCTTAGGAAAGTGAGAAGGGTGAGATAGGGGTATAAGAACAACACCTTTGAGCTAAGAAAAACAAAAGGGAAGCAAAATTTTGGAGGCCTCCACTTCTTATAGGCAAGGTTTGTGCACGGGTAAGGGTAAGGCCGTCTTTGATCGGCAGCTAGGACCCGGCCGATCCTTTAGCCTTCTTTGGATGCTCCTTGGCACGGGCATTGGCAGTGCTTCCAAGCAGGGGTTGTGTCCGTCGCGCCTTGGGCCGTGACAATTACTCTTTATCCTTCAACACGGTCTTGACTCGGTCGTGCTCATCGGCTGACACGGTAATCTGACCCGTGATGGCCGCGAAGCCGTGGTGAAATGGAGTGTTTCTAGGCTTGCCTTTTGCCGACTCGAGTCGCCTTGCCCCCATACCTATAATTAACACATATGCATGTAATTAGATCATTAAACAAGTAGATATGGTCAAACGGAAGAGTTTGTCCTCTTGATTCTATAAGTCCGAAAATTAAAATTAACCTAATTATTTTTAAGCAACTATAATAAAGTCAAATGAAAATAGTGAAACAATCACAACTAATTAAAAACATGAAAGTATAATCCAAGTCGAATGTACAGAAGTGCTTATTTGCAGAGTCTTAAGCGTGACTCATTCGGATCACCCTTTCTGTGCATACAAAGCCAGGTCAACTCGTTGCTCACTATCCAACGAGTTACAATGATATCGCTTTAGCCGATGGCCGTTCACTTTGAAGTTCCCCTTCTCTGGATGATGCAACTCTACCACTCCATATGGAAAGACTTGTCCGATCTGAAATGGTCCGGACCAGCGAGTGCAGCTTCCGGGGAAGCAGACGGCCGAGAGTTGTAAAGCGACTCGATCCCCAAACTGAAATTCCTTAGGCTCACGAATCCTTTGATCATGCCATTTCTTAGTCCTTGCTTTGTAAGTTGAGGAGTTTTCGTATGCCTGCTGGCGCCACTCATCTAGCTCACTCAGCTGCCATTGTCGCTCCTTACCTGCAGAATCAATATCAAAGTTACAAGTTCTAAGGGCCCAAAGTGCCTATGCTCTAACTCAACGGGCAAATGACATGACTTTCCATAAACAAGGCGATAGGGCGTAAAACCTATAGATGTCCTAAAAGCAGTCCTAAATGCCCATAATGCATCATCTAACTTAAGAGTCCAGTCCTTCCTACTGGTACTAACGGTTCTCTCTAAAATACGTTTAATACCCCTATTAGTTACCTCGACACCTTGTAGTGCGGGGTGATAGGGAGTAGAAGGCAGATGAGTAACTCCGTACCGCTTAAGTACTTTCTCTAATTGGGTGTTGCGAAATGTGTTCCTCTATCACTAATAAGCACCCTAGGTATGCCAAACCTAGCAAACAATCGCTTAAGGAACACCAGGACAACCCTAGCATCATCAGTGGCTACGACTGAGCTTGAGGCCACTTAGAGAAATATTCAACGGCAGCGAATGTACTTATTACCATACGAAGAGGGAAAGGGTCCCATGAAGTCGATGCCCCGGATATCAAAAATCTCAACGACTTGCACACTTGGTTTGAGGCATCTCATCACGAGAAGAGATATTACTGCTTGTGGCAAGGGTCCTGAACCTTAACAAATTTTCGTGCATCTTGGAAGAGCGTAGGCCAATAGAATCCTGCCTCTAGCACCTTCCTCGTAGTATGGTTTGCTGCTTGATGACCTCCAGTGGGTCCCTCATGGCATTGCTTCAATATTTGGAGAGTCTCCTCGCCATATACACAATGAATCACGATCTGCACATACTTTAAATAAAAGGGATCTTCCCAAATATAGTATTTCAAATCGTGAAGAATTTCTTCTTTTCGCGTCGTCATACCCTTTGGTAGAACCCTAACAACCAAATAGTTAGCATAATCGGAAAACCGGGGAGTATCGGTGTATACTGGTGACATACAAATGTTCTTCCACGGAAATCGATCATCTATGGTCGTCTCATCAAGTGCATCTAAGTGAGGATTTTCCAATCTCGATAAATGGTCCATTTGCCGGATTCTCCGCCCTTCTTATCCTTGATCTCGACGTCAAATTCCTGTAACAAAAGAATCCATCGAATCAATCTCGGTTTCGCATCATTTTTTAGGAATAAGTACCTCAATCTTGAGTGGTCCGTGAAGACAATGGTTTTGGAGAGAGCGAGGTATGATCTAAACTTGTCGAAGGCATAAACAACCGCCAATAACTCCTTCTCTGTGGTGGTGTAGTGTTCTTGGGCTCCTGTCAAGGTCTTGCTAGCATAGTAAATGGGTTGAAACTTCTTTTCAATCCTCTGTCCAACTTCTGACTCAACTGCATAATCACTAGCATCGCACATCAGTTCAAAGGCGGCCCCCAATCGGGAGAAACCATGATTGGGGCTGTAGATAAGTTTCTTAAGTAACTCAAAAGTCGCCACGCATGCATCATCAAAAATAAAAGGTACATCCTTAACTAACAATTGAGTGAGGGGCCTAGCAATCTTAGAAAAATCTCTAATAAATCTCCTATAAAACCCTGCATGGCCCGGAAAACTTCTAACGTACCATAGAACTAGGAGGAGGTAGCTTAGATATTACTTCTACCTTAGCTCTATCCACCTCCATCCCGACTGAGAAATCTTATGCCCTAAAACAATCCCCTCTCACCATGAAATGACATTTTCCTAGTCTAGTACCAAGTTAGCCTCAATACATCTAGCTAACATGTGCTCAAGGTTTGCCAAACAAAGAGAGAAAGAATTACCAAAAATAGAGAAGTCATCCATAAATACCTCCATAGACTCCTCAATCATGTCCTCAAAATAGCCATCATGCACTGAAATGTAGGCCGGTGCATTGCGATTCGAATGGCATCCGTCTATAAGCAAAGCGTCCCATAAGGGCGGTGAAGGTAGTCTTCTCTTGGTCCTCGGGTGCAATAGGAATCCGAAAGTAACCTGAAAAGCCATCAAGAAAACAATAAAACATGTGACTGCTAAACGTTCAATCATCCCGATCAATAAAAGGAAGAGGAAAGTGGTCCTTAGAGTTGCATCATTAAGCCTACGGTAATCAATGCAAACTCGGGCTTTATTCATCCGAGTCGGGATCGGCTCATCCTTCTCATTCCTTACCACTTTGTGATGCCTCCTTTCTTGGGTATAACTGCAGGACTAACCCACGGCCGAAATGGGATATATCAAACTGCATCAAGAAGTTTAATTACCTCCTTCTTTACCACTTCTTTCATGTTCGGATTGAGTCATCTTTGAGGTGAGCGGCCGGCTGAAATTGTCCCCTAATGAAATCTTATGAGAGCGAAACTTGGATTTATGCCCGGGATATCGGCTATATTGAAAGCAAAGGCCTTCTTGTACTTCCTTAGAACTTCCAATGACATGGCTTGTTCTTCGGAGTTAGATCGGTACATTATGATTCTTGGTAGCGCTTCTCTTCATCCAGGAAGGCATAAACCAAGTGGCTCGGTAACTTCTTGATTCTAAAACTGGTGGGTCCTCGAATGAAGTCTTTACTTTCCACACCCCAGACCTGTCAAGAAAAAGATAGGGATCAGTTGACAAGCTCGGCTCAGAAGCCAATAAAACAGCGAGTTGCTCCAACACTTGCTCGTTGGACAACTCCTCCTCATCCTCAGCTAATGCTACTTGCAAAGGGTCAGAACATAAAATTTCTTGTAAATGGGACTCAACCACATCATCAATCACATCAATAGAACATACAGTATTATCATAGTCCGGTGGTATCTCATGGAAGTGGCCAGGTCAAAGGTAATGGTCTCATCATTAACTCTAAGCTTAAGCTTTCCATCGCTTACATCGATAATAGCCCTCGATGTAGCTAGGAAAGGCCTACCCAGGATAAGAGGCACAGTGCTATCACCCTCCATATCCATTACCACAAAATCTATAGGAAAGATAAATTTATCTACCTTTACAAGTACATCTTCAACAATACCTCTAGGAATTTTAGCGATCCTATCGCTAATTGAACACTCATCCTAGTAGGCTTTGGCTCATGCAACCCTAATTTGGCAAATAAACTAGTGGGCATTAAGTTAATACCGGCTCCTAAATCAGCCAATGCACCACTAATTGATAAATCACCAATCATACAAGGGATAGTAAAAATCCCTAGATCTCGTCGCTTGAGTGGCGTTTGTTCGGAGAATACTGAACACTCCTCATTAAGCACCACGACCAAGATCCTCCAACTTCCTCTTGTTGCTCAAAATCTCCTTTAAGAACTTGGCGTATTTGGCATCCTGTGAAATTGCCTCAACAAAAGGTAAGTTAATTTTCAAATTTGCTTAAATAAGTCAAGAAACTTACTTGTATTGCTTGTCCACCATATCTGTCTCGACCTCGCGGGATATGAGTGCAGAAACGATGCTCCCTTGCAGGCTCTTTACTGTCTTCTTTCTTTCTCTCATTCTCTACCATCTCAAGGCTGGTCCTTCCTTAGTACCGGCTCGACACCTTGCGATTGTATTATCCTTATAAGCTAAAGGCGAAGAACCAGTCAAATTCTTACGAGCGTAAGGTGATAGCTTTGCAATGCTCCCTCGGGTTTGACTCGTAGTGCTAGGGAGGCGATCCGAAGGTCTCTCCGAAAGCATCTTAGAAATTTGGCCAATTTGAGTCTCCAAGTTCTGAATCGAGGCCTGCTGATTCACAAACTTCATCATGAGCTCCTCTAAATTTGACTTCTTTTCTTGGGGAGGAGGAGCTTGTGCGAGGCCAATTTGGTTATTCTTGTGGTACATTGATGAAGTCTTTGGAAACTGGCGGACCCTGGGCATTATTGTTCCTCCAACTGAAATTGGGGTGATTGCGCCATCCAGGGTTGTATGTATTACTGTAGGGGTTATTCTGCTGTCTTGGGGCATTCCCCATATAATCAACCTGTTCAACATCAGAAGATATAGTAGAATTAGATGGAAAACTAATAGAAGATGAAGCAAACATACCTCCCATGATCTGATTCGCCTTTATGTCGGGCCACCACAAAACTTCGCGACCAGCGTTCATTGCGTGAGCCGACATCTGAGTTGGTCGATCTTCTTGGCTAGAAGCTCTACTTGGTACCAAGGCTGTATAGAGTCCACTTGGTTGACCACTCCTTGTCTTCCTGGTCGGCTCTAGAGGATTGCCAACGATAGTTGTTCATGGCCATTTCCTCTATCAAGTTCCCGAGCTTGCTCGGGCGTCTCTTGTTTAGCGCTCCACCGTGCGGCATCCACCATCGCCTCGTTGCGAGGTTCAACCTTGTAGAAGGTCAGACACGCATCCACACTGGCAATCCGTGATGTGGGCGGCATCTCAAAGATCTTTAAATCTCTCCCATGCATCGTACATGCTTTCATCATCAAACCGCACAAAAGAAGATATGTCATTTCTAAGTTTAACAGTTTTAGCGGGAGGAAAATACTTATATAAAAATTTTCAAATTAGCGCCTTCCGGGTAGTGATCATCATTGTGGAAGAGATTGCAACCATCTCTTTGCTCTGTCCCTCAAGGAAAATGGAAACAATCTCGGTAGAATGGCATCATCGGTTGTTCCATTTATTTTGAATGTATCACAAATCTCCAACAAGTTGGAGATATGTGCATTCTGGGATCCTCATTGGGCAATCCTCCAAACTGCGCTTTGTTGGATCATCCGGATTACATTGGCCTTTATCTCAAAATTGTTGGCCGCTGTGGTCGACTATACTAGTTTTCGTCCCATCCAAAGATGGTCGAGCAAACTCGTACATCGTTCTCTGATCCTTATCGGCGTGGGGGTCATGGTTTTCCATCGTGTCTAGTCTATCCACAGGTACCTCAACCTCAATCTCCTCCTCTTCTAATTGCAACCTCTTCCTTAAGAGTCCGGGGATGGATTGGATCGGATAGAGGCTCTATAAGATTCGAGTTTGAGCTCCGGTCATAAACTACACCGAAGCCGAAAGTCCACACAACCACCGATCAACAAAAATAATATAATAATAAATAATAATAAAATTAAAGAATAAATGAATAAAACAAATAATGACTAAATTAACACAAAAATAATTCACTCTAGTTCAGATTCACGGTTCCGTAGCAGCGCCAAAAACTTGATGGGCTCTTTATGCAACCTACACCTAAGGCGTTGAATCTCTGGTCGACCTAGCACTAGTGAGTATCAAGGTCGTATCCACGGAGATCGGGTGAACCTAGAGTTACTACCGCTTGCTATGTTATCTAGTCCGAAATAGGGTGTGAAAGTTCTAACATACCGGTAATGGTTATGAGTGCAATTAAGTAAATGAAGGACAACAATGGACAATTAAAAGACAATTGTAAAGAGAGAAATAAATCCAAAAGGGAGCCTAAGTGATGGAATTCTAAAGATGAATTTTATGGATTGCCGATCTTGTTTACCCGTGCCTAAATCCTGAATTGAATCCCGGTTCCTCTCTCGAGCTTACCTGGGATTCCTAAACTGCACTAACCTAATGGAATCTCTTCCTATCGGATTACTACAAATTAGCATTAAGTATGATTTAAGACTATTAAGAGTTGTTAGTTCTTAATCCGTGAGTAAATCAACCTCATCTCTAAGTGTTAACTACCGGTCCTTGCTATTCAAAATCCAGTTGTAACAAGCATTTCTCAATGTCAAGAAACAACCTAATAAACAATTAATCCAACGTCTCAAATTAACCGCATCAAACTTTTATTCTTGAATAGCAAGAAGATTGCAAGAATGACAATTATAAAAAAACTAACAATTAAGCATAATCCATCAACAAAGGTGAACCCTAATGGATTCAAAAGATCTACCGCTCATGTTCATAGTCAAAGCAATTAAAGAACAAAATAAGGAAAAACAAATTAAAGGTATGTACACCCTTCTCTTTCAAGTTTGAATGAGAAACCCTAAATTGCAAATTCAAAATCTCAAACCCTAGTTGCCTCTTGAATGCTCCCAAAGTTTGTCTTGATCTTCAATTCGATGTTGGAATAAGTGGAATCCCCCCTTCAATTGATGAAAATTGATCTCTCCAGTCTACAATTGAGGTATAGGAAATATTTGATTAAGTGTGTGTCTTGGAATTGAGTCCAAAAATCATCCTCTTCAATTAGAATTCAAAATCGCCTATATAGTTGATTCAGCCTTTGCGGAGTCGGTAGTACTCAACCCTCAGGTGCTTGTTCTCGCCCAATTTGATGGATTTTGCTCCGTAATCACACGTATTTCCCTCGATTACTGATGGTGTCCTTCGAAAATGACCTAAAACGAAAAGGGAAACAAAAGACAGGTGATTCTAGCATAAAACGGGATAATCATGCATAAAAATGTGAACAATCGGGCATGAAAACATGTGTAGTATGATGCTTATCAGGATGCACGGACAGGGGCGGCTTACCGGTAGGCTTCAGGATGCTGCTTGTAAGATGCGGGGTACATGAATGAATCGGATTGCATATTGAAATGGGGTGAGGAATGGTTCATAACATATATGTAAAGAGTTGGAACTAATCATATGAGATGTCTTTTGGTTGTTTGATTGTGGAGTTGTAGAAACTCAAAAGTTAAATGTGCTTGGTTAGTGAAATTTTCAGGATGGGTGACTGATATGCTATTTATGTAGCTACAATCTAAGGCAGTGAACCTATCGATGCAGTCGAGCACTAATGGCGAGTATCAAGGTCGTATTCTTGGGAAAGTGAAAACTCAGAGTTACTACTTCATTCTTTGTTATCTAACCTAAAATATATGATGAATGAATTCTAAATTTGCTAATAACTAGAAACTGAGTTCTAAATGAGATGCAAGAATGAATAAATGAATGAAACAATCAAGACAAGAAATGCAAACCCAAAGGGAACCTAAACTAGTTGGCAATCAAACAAAAGGTAACAGATTGATGAATCCAATTATGCTATCTGTGGACGAATTCTTAACTGAATTTGGTCTCCCCCTCGAGATAATCGAATTCCTAAAGCTAAGAACCTAAAGTTGGAATCTCTTCCTAACAATCGATTATTACGTTAGCATTAAGCTTTAATCCGCCTCTATTAAGCTTTGTTAATTATTAATTCGGCTAGCCAATTACCCTTATCTCTACGTGATCATTAACCAATTCTTGCTATTCAAAATTCCAATTACTTAATGAATTTCTCAATTACATAAAGCAATGTAAGGACCACAATTCACAACGTCTCATGAATAATGCGATATCTTATTAATACTGAAAGCAAGAAGAATACAAAAAGGAACTCAAACAATCCAACAATTTAGTACTAAGCAAACATAGTAAGGAAATCCCAATAGGTTTAATCGATCTAGCTACCATGTTCATGTCTAAAACTATTAGGAATTCAATAACAATGAAAGAATAAAGAAAATGAAATAGATACACCTTTTTCCTTCGAATTGGATGAACAGCTCAAAATCTCCAAATCTGATTGATGAACCTAAATTGCCTCTTGAATGCCTCCAATTCTCCTCTTAATCTTCAATTGGATGTTAAAACCAATGTAATCCTTCCTTCAATAGATGAAATGGTGTCCTAAAATCGAGTATTGAAGTCTAGGAAAAGATGGCTTATGCATGTATATATGAAATCAAGTCAGAAAATCGAACCCTCTACAAAAGAACTCAATTTTGCCTATATAAATGTTTCAGCATGGTTGTGCCCAAGCCTGTGCTGGACCTCCGAGTCTCAAAAAATCAGCCTCTTCTCCCTTACTGTGCCCTTACTAGTGCTGAGCCACCACAGGCCGTGATGGAGGCCGTGGTGGCCTCAAAAATCGTGCCAAAGGTCACTTTTGAGGGTTAAATGTCAATAGTTCAGCACGGCCAGAGTCCAGGTCGTGCTCAACCTCGAAATGCTAGCCTTTGCTCAATTTTGATGGATTCTGGTCCGTATTCGTAGGTATCTCCCTCAAATACTGATGATGTCCATCGATGATCACTTGAAATATGAAAGGAACCAAAACACAGGCGATTCTGGCATAAAACAAGATAACTATGCACAAAAATGGAAGTAACTGAGCATATAAACATGTGTAAAACAATACATATCAGTGACCTCTTGGGAAGTTCTCGAACCCGCCAAAGAAATAAAACTGTGAGGCCAGTGGGGGACCAAAACGGATAATATCTCATATGATCTAGTTCTGGGTCGTTACAAATGGTATCAGAGTAGGACTCCTCTAATAGATCTGTGGTTCGAGGACAAACCAAGCAGAAACTGGTGGGCATCTGACAGCCTGACCTAGAGAAGCGGTCCAATGAGGACTGAAAGTGGACGCCGGAGCAAAAATAGGATTCTTGGATAATGAGCGGCTTCTGGCAAGTTTCTAGGATGGCAACAGTCTAAGGTACGAGGGTACATGAATGAGTCGAATTGTACATCAAAATGGGGCAGGGAATGGTTGATAACATATATGTAAAGAGTTAGAACTAATCATATGAGGTGCCTTTTGGCTGTTTGGTTGTGGAGTTGTAGGAACTCTAAAGTTAAACGTGCTTGGTTTGTGGAATTTTCAGGATGGGTGACATCTTGGGAAGTTCTCGAACCTGCCAAGGGACAAAACTGTGAGGTCAGTAGGGGGCCAAAGCGTACTATATCCCATGTGATATGGTTCTAGATCATTACAATTTTGGTCCATGATTGACAAATTACATTTTAACCTTAGTTGGCAAACTACCATTTTAGTCCTTGAAGGGCAGAAATAGTAGAATTACTTCATGAAGTTGGAAAATTGTTATTCCACATCTTAAAAGTGATAAATTAACTAGTTTGATCCCTACAATGGGAAAATTACTAATTTCGTCCTGAAATAGAAAATCTCAACTTTTTATTTCCCGTGGTGGAAAGTAACTTAAAATGGATGAGCGTGGTTCCTATCAAGAGGTACGGGCATGGTCCCTAATCAAGGAGTATAACATAGTTCCTAAATCAAAGTGTGCGAGCATGGTCCTAAAAATCAATGCTTGGTTAGCGTAATCCATGCATGAAGAGTGTATCTCAAGATGTGACAAGCGTGGTCCCTAAGCTAGAAGTTTCTATGCATATCTTTCTTGGAGAGTGGTGTTTGCGATGTTGAGCCTATGATGCGTGTTCCCAATGGCTCATCCTTTTACTGTATCCTTAATATTTATGATTTGCCTCAATGTATTTAACCATGCACATGTTTATAAATCTCGAATAACGAGGGGTAAACTATAAGCACACATTTTCCAAATCTAGATATCGAAAAAAATATAGAAAACTCGATGATAAAAGTTGTTATTTTTGGGTCTGGTGGGGTTGAGAATGGTCAAATCACAATTAGGGTTACAAGTAATTGAGCCAAATATTACTTTTTGAAATCAAATTGGACTAAATTGACCTAAAAAATTAAGTTTTAGGGTCAAAATTCAACCAATTAAAATTTTTAAGGTCTAAATTTAAAAATATCTAAAAATGACTGACCTATAACCAATCGACTCTGCATATAGCCAATCGTCAGAGCCAGTCAACTCCGTGTAGAGCCGGCTGGCTCTACACAGTTCCAATTAGCTCAAAAGTCGGTTTTAATGTTGTTTTAACTATTTTCCGACTATAAATATTAATAATTGTTAAGTATATATTTTCTAGAAGGCTTTTATTCATAACCTTTCAAATTTTAAATATTTTTTATGATTAAATAAATTATTATTAATAATTTTTATTTAAAGAGTTTTGATAAATTCTTTAATTATTAAATAAATTTTAGTAATTATCAGTAATTAAAAATGATATTTATCTTAGCATTTAGGGTTTCCACCTTCCTTCTCCATAAATAGAAAATAACACTTTAGGCTAAGTGGTTGGCAACTTTGAGCATAGAACCACTAGGGCTCCAACTCGCCTCACCTGATTTATTCCGACTAGTAAGCCAGCATCTTGAGATTTCTAAAAGACTAAACACGAAGCCCTAACAATCTAGACAACTACCCGATTTTTAAATCGATCTCCTCCTCTATTCTTGAGGCTCGAAGATCTGCATAATACGGTGATAACCTGAGGATTCCTAAAACTCAAAACATCTCATCATTCTATCCTTCTTTTTATAATTATTAATGTGTTTTAGCAATATTACTTAGGGCACCACCCCACTAATTTGATATTTGTAGAGACTTTCCTATGGCTATTTTCTATTTCAGGAAATAATTTACCATTTCGGGTCAATTTGATAATTTTCTACTTCCGGGTACTTTTAGTCAGAATTTCACACTTCGGGGTGTGATTTAATTTGTTTGATGTTCTTTGGAAGCTATACTAGTACTTAGCCCACTCAGGGACTAAATGTAATTTGGATGAGTCAGGGACCAAATTTGTAATTTCTTAAAAAACTTCCACCTCAGGATGCCAACTGGCCTTTTACGTGTCTTCTAAAGACTTGTATTAGTACTTGATCCATTTAAGGACTAAAACGTGATTTTCATAATCAATTACTTAAATGACATTGTGTACTCTTTTTGGACATAAATATATTCTTCCACCCCATTTCATTCACTTCATCTCATTCTCCCTTATGTTTTCTCTCAAATCCTTTTTTGTTCTTTCTTTGATTTTTTGATTAATTCTTAACCAAACTTTGTAAGATCAGTTTTGAAATAGTAGGCTCTTCATCAAGATTTGCTGGACGTACCCAGTTGTAGTTTCTTGCTAAAACTACTTAGAGCTTGTGAAGGGAGAGGAAATCCCCCTTTTGACAAAATTAAACACTCACCAGGCATTTTCAACCGTTGAAGAGGTACTCTTCTAGCCTTAAACTTTATTTCTGATCACTGATATACTAGATACACGCGTTACTTGCATAAAATTCATGAAAAAAATATCAAAAATAATTGCATGCCTTAACCCATAGAGCCTATCAGCTCTGTACAGAGCTGATTCGCCTGGCCGCACAACCGATAGGCTCTTTCTTTAATTTTTCAGGGAATCTTTTACAAAATATCAATAAATAAACATATATCTACTTGTTTATACTCTTTTTGTGCGTAAATTATGTTTAATACCTATGCATCTGGCTTTTCACGGTGATATTGTATCAATCCAGTTCGCTGGAAACTTTTACGAGGCTCGTGAGTGGTTTAATGAGCTCCCTAGATCTGTCCAGGCCAGGACTGGCGATACTAGCTTCTGTCGGTTTGTGGCTACACTTCTATCAATCACTAAGAGGATAGATCACACCTCCATATACGCTCTCCTCGAGAGATTGATGGATACTACTTACACCTTCCATACTCTGGTTGGTGAGCTGACTCTCTCCCCTCTCTCATTTACTGCCATCATAGGTATCAATTTCACCGGCACGCCCTTGCTATTTGATGACTCAATCCATGATCAACACTCTAATGTTCGAAAGTGCTTCAATACTAATTTACTTAGGTTCTTGACAGCGTGCAAGAATACTCGTTGTATTGCTTACTAGAGAATAGCTCTCCACTACCGGGCTTTGTGCCTCAGAACACTCGGGAGGTGGATCAGATGGCCCGAGCCGTTCTGGTATAACTTTTTTGTATGACTTTGTTGAGTGACTTGGGGAATTCACTAATCTTTCACTATTTGGCCCGTTTGGGGATTTAAATCAAGTCTCCTTCTACAACTAGGGATATGCGGCTCTTTCATACTTATATCACTAGATGGACATTACTATCCGAGGTAGAAAGAGGATCTACAATTTTTAGCATATGATCCATATAAGTTATTTTCTGACTTCACTTTTCTGATTTCTTTTATTAGTATTGTGAATGCCGATTCTTGTTTTATAGGTTTGGGCTCTAGAGATCGGCTTTTTGGTGGGCTCATAGCCATCTACACTTCACGGGCTTTCCCTCGCTTGTGTCATTGGGGCTCGAGCAAGAGCGTTCCATTGGAGTGGGCCTAGATTCACATGCAAAGTATGTGCTCAACACCTTGACCTGGGACAAGATAAGAAAAATTTATTAGTCATACTTGTGATTTACTTATATAGTTACTTACCTTTTTGGTTTATAGATTCAGAGTGATTAGATGAGGGATCATTGTCACAAGGACCCCTACATGCTTTCTGCAGCTGACCTTGAGCAGAGGAGGATTTTGTTGGCCGGACCTACCTGTCGGGCATAGTACTTAGGCAAAAGGATCTACGGGTGGGAGCGAGGCCTTAATAGATATTGAGTTCCCTTGCCCCCACCTTTCTTTATCGTTTGGACATCGAACCTTGTTGGGGAGGAACTAGTAGAGCGTTTAATGGGGTACGACAAGCCTGAGGACCTCACCATCCGGTGTCGGAGGACGGATTACACTTCTTTTATTCCTCAGTTGCTGGGGATTGTGCCTTTTGACGACAATGTCATGGCTCAAGTACTTTTTATGGTCTACTTCAAATTCTTTATCTTTTATATTCCGATTTTCTAACCATTTTGTTTGCAGTATGAGCCGACCGATAAGCGATATGCCTAATGTTCTAGACCCTCCCATATTTTGGGCTCCTCTACTAGTGTCGCCTCTGATGCACCTCCTACATCCATGTCTAATGTGGTTATAGGGAGCATCATATTCCCTCAAGATTCGATGGTCTCGTACTGAAGCCTCCAAGGTGCAATAGAGCACTGGCTCGCCATGGAGCATTGCCTTCCTCTAAAGTTCACTCTGAGCATTTGAATGCACATAAGTGATATTCTCCTTTGTGTTTTTGCGTCTCCTTTCCTGAAAAGTTAGTGACATATTATGCAAATAGCCATATAGGTTTAGAGAGACCAGTTCGAGTATGTTCATCAATTGGTCGATGCCGCCAAAAGGTAGTTTTTCATCCTCGGTGAGGACAAGAGGGCAAGTAAATGATTCATGCAATGTAAAATATATGCATGTATGTATGTATAAAATTCATTAACTAATTTCCTTTCAGATTTTCATTAGAGAGACCTCGAGAGCTTGCAAGGGCAGGTGGACGACCGACAACATCTGATGCTTAACAACATAAGATCGACACTCTAACACTTCAGCTATTGACCTTACGAACCTAAGGGATGGACATCAACTCATACGATGGGTTGGGGAATTCAAGAGAGAACCTCGGCTTTTGATATTTTGTTACTGCTTATACTTTCGACTCTTTTGCCTTTTTGTAGAACTGTTGACATTTTGAGTATGTAAAATCCTTCATTTTGACCTTTAAATCACTTTTATTTTTCTTCATTTTCCTTTATTATTATATTTGTATGAGCTTGTAAAAATTGGAAAACACCCAAAAATTGACAAAATTGGCCACAATTCGAACCGGGAGGACACATAGTCGATCGACTATGTGGTCAATCGATTCGACTTTGTGCACAACCGGTCGGCTGTGCACTCTACCGATAAGCTCTGTAGCTTCAGACTTCAAATTTGGACATTGATTTAAGGACTATATATACTCATGCACCTCCACACTTCCTCATATGCGATTTTCACTTCAAAAAGCTAAAAATATGTCTCAAAAAAGTGTTAAAAGCCTACAAACTCTCCTCAAAACCATAACAGGTGATGATTGGATCAAACTTGCGAAATTCCATCTTTCATCCTTCAAATCCATGCAACACACCAAGCTTGATTATAGGTTTATTCATTATGCTATCAACTTTTGGTGCCCAAGGGACCATGTCTTTAGATTCAATGCACAAGAGTTGTGCTCCATAATGGAAGAATTCTCCATTATTCTTGGAGGCCCCATGGATCCTACTCATCTCATTGCCTGCTAAAACTTGATGAGCCTTTTCCCAACTAACTAGTGTAGTTACTCAACATGCCCCTAGTAGAGGTACTTTTCTATTATGTTGGTGAGTACATTACCCTTACTTCTCTAATCTCTTGCTATGAGAAGAAGGAAAAGGGCACACCTTCTTGGGTTCAGATGTTGGGCTTTTGTCTTTATGCCAATTTCTACTGATTTCTCCACAGGGAGGGGGAGATATCAGAATTGCTGGCATTATTGATTATATAGAGCATGGAGCAGATACAATTCCAGTCATCTTGGTTGAAATCATTATTGGGTTAGACATGTACAGAACCCATCAACAGTTTAGTGGCAGCCTCGTTCTCTTACAAGTATACAGCCAAATCTCTTTTCTTTTACTATTTATTTTTTACCTTAATTTTTTCCTAAGCCGCCCTTTCTAGTTTTCAACTTAGCATACTTTATTTTTGCCTAAGCTGCACTTTCAAGTTTTCAACTTATCTTATTTTTTCTATTTCTCTATATTTTCTCTTTTCTATCTCTTTTTCCAGATTTGGCTGCGTGAAAAGCTTCAGATATTGACCATTATAAGGAATATTGAAAAGTACAAGCTGAAGCACGTGCAACCTTGATTTATTGTTACCCCATAGGGTCGTGATGGTTGGATTTCCTAGATGAAGGGCGTTTTGAACACATCATTCACTGGACTTGCCCTTATTTGAGAATCAAGCATGTCGCACTCATGGTGTATGGTGATTGTGTACCCTTAAATGGACTTTGAGCGTCCACCTTATACAGTTGTCAGTATGGTGGCCGGGTGCTTGGTGGAATTTGTAGTGGGTGTTGGGTTTATAACCAAGTGCATTAGGATTAGAAGGGTTCTTGAGGGTAGTAGATTGGAGCATTGCCATTTTGAACTAACCACTCAAAGATTTTAGAGAGAGGTTGCTTGAAGTTAGAGAACTTCCTCGGTTGTTGCACAACATTCACATATAGGGTTATGCTCCCTCCAGCTTGGTAATTCGTCATTTCATTGGTTCTTGTAGTCTTTCTTTTATCAGTTCGATCTCTTTGATCTGTAGCCCGTCGTGGTACAAATCCATGAAGGTCTTCGGGTTCATCATCTGTAACCTTCCAAATCATCTTGGAAGGATATTTCGGACCACCATACGAACTTGATCCTTTTTAGAAGGCTTGTTCTTCATTAATCCAGCCTTTTTCTTGCACTTGGTCAAGAAATTAGAGAATGACTCATTTGGCTTATGCTTGGTGGAATCAAGATCCCTAATCGATACTCCCAAATGAGTATTATAATTGTATTGCTTGATGAAAGAATTACATAAATCACGCCATTCAACTTTGGTAGATTTTTCCAAACCATGTTACCCGTTTACGGCGAGTCCTCTGAGGGACAACACAAATAGCTTGACAATTTAGGTTATACTTAGTTAAGTAGTTCCCATGATTGTTACATACTGTTTTAGATGGACTTTCAAATCACCAGTTCTAGTGAACTTGTTCATCTCGGGCATTCTAAACTTTGCAGGTAGCTTGTCTTCATCTGTCCAAACTAACTCTTCAAAATCATAGGTAGGGTCTAAACCCTTGATTTTCAATATGCCTTACATCTAGTTAAGCATATCGCTTAAGCCACTGACAGCTTCATTAGTGGCAAGGGCAGTCTCCCTCTTAGCATGGTCTAGTACAAATTAATCAAAGTCCTAAAAATTCTAGGGCACTCCCTTCCTAGTTAGGTCCTCAGCATTCGCATCGGTGAGTAGTGGCAGTGCGATGGTATGCAACGATTTAGGTGTAACTACGGTGGGTCATGATAATAGGGGATCAACCAGTCCAATAGGAGCAGCAGGTCGGGCTTGATTTGTAGCCATCCCAACCAAAGTGTGTTGGAGCTCTTCGTAAGTCACACCCCTCAAATCGTCGATGATAGCATTCTTGAGCATCTCTATATCTTGTTCATTAGCTCTTTTGTTGGCCATTTCAGATGTAGCTTCAGTAGCTTGGTGCCTTGTTCTTTCAAGATGCTCTAATACAACTAAGATTCTCGGAGAAATCAGTACCATTTTTAGCCTCCCACTAACTTGTCTCTTCCAATCCAAAAGAGAATCTATATAGCTAAAAGATGAGGGGTTAGTGTGATTCATCTGATGAATGATGCACATAATATGCATAAAGAAGAAAAAAAGGGTCAGCACATGCATTAATATACAATTCATTCTTCCGACCTTATTACTCCCGCACACAGTTTGTGGTGAGTCTTCTTCCCTAGGATTTTAGGTTTGATCTTTCTATCAATATAGTAGGCCTGATGCGAATGTCATAAGCTCTTAAAGCATATTTTAGGCCTAAGGCCTGATTCCACATGTTTTGCAGTAAGGCTTCTAATACTTGGGCTTTAGACACTTATAAGGAGAAATATTTTATATAGGAAGCAATAGGGTTCCTAAGGGAGATTACTACTGTCATTACCATGAACTGAGTCTTGGTTAAGGATAAAGGCTCTTATAAATAAAAAGTGGTCTTCCTTGGCTCGTCTCCCTACTCAAGGGTCCATACCAATAACTGCCACCATCGAGGCTATAGGGACCAGAGTGCATAGTGTGTGAAAATGGTGTAGTGATGTAATAATAATTTTTTTAAATAATAAAATTAAAGACAAATGATGTGTGCTATTTGTGTTAACTACAATCTAAGGCAGTGTACCTATCGATGCAGTCTAGCACTAATGGCGAGTATCAAGGTCGTATTCCTCGGAAAAGTGAAAGCCCAGAGTTACTCCTTTGTTCTTTGTTATATTGACCTAAAATGAATGATGAATAATTTTTAAACTAACTAATAGCTACAAGTTAAGTTCTAAGGGAGATGCAGGAGTAATTGATAAATAAAATAACCAAGACAGGAAAGCAAACCCAAAGGGAACCTAAACTAGTTGGCAATCAAACAAAAGATAAAGGATTGGTGAGTCTAATTATGCTACCCGTGGACGAATTCTTAACTGAATTCGGTTTCTCTCGAGAGAGAACCGAATTCCTAAATCTAATAACCTAAAGTTGGAATCTCTTCCTAAAGATTGATTCTTAAATTAGCATTAAGCTTTAATCCGCCTCTATTAAGCTTTGTTAATTCTTAATCCGGCTAGTTAATTATTCTTATCTCTAAGCAATTATTAACTAGTTCTTGCTATTCAAAATTCCAATTGCCAAATGGACTTCTCAATCACATAAAGCAATCTAAACACACAATTCCCAACGTCTCATGAATAATGCATTATCTTATTAATACTGAAAGAAAGAAGAATACAAAACTAACCTAAACAATCCAACAATATAATACTAAGCCAACATAGTAAAGAAATCCCAATGGATTTAATCAATCTAGATAATCATGTTCATTATCAAAATTCACAAGAATTCAATTACAACAATGAGTAAAGGTAGAGAAACCCGATTACACCCTTGGATGAAAGTAACTTAGAGAGAGAAATATTAGGGTTTGGGACGTTCTCCCCCGCTCTCCTTTCTTTCCTCTCTTCTTTCTTTTAATTAATTCCCCCTGTCGCCGCCAACATGGCAGTGTTGATGCCCGTGTTCCCAACAAGGGCTGGTGTTTATGCCCGTATTACTCTCTGTGGTCGTGCTCCCTAAGAACTTCTTTTTCTTTGATGTTTGATGCACTCAGCACGGCCGTGTTAGTGCCCGTGTTAGGAACACGGGCAGTGTTGAAACCAACACGGCCATGTTCAGCTTCCTCATGCGCATACTTAGCTTGTTTCAGCAGCTTTGACGTCCAATTATGCTCCTATTCTTCCCTTTATCATTCTTTGACTTCTTTTGAACCTAATGCACACAAACAGACGCATAGAGTGAGTGTTAGGATCAATTCACATCCAAATGTCCATAAAATCAATCTTAAAAACCTCATTTAGATATGTGTATTTTATGCACATCAAATAACTCCACACTTAGCTCATTGCTTGTCCTCAAGCAATCAAAAGTAAAATAAGGAAAATAAACCACTAAGGAACAACATTTAAACTGACAGACAAGCTAGAGAGCTCCTGCACATATCCTTAACAAGTGTAAGTCAAACAAAAAGAAACGAAGCAATCAATTCAAGTATCACAACCAAGATGCCAATAATTCGCAAAACACTGTCTTAACAAAATTATTCAGAACCAACTCCTCACCAAATTCACTCTAAATCACTAAAAGTGTTTAAAGGGTAGTATTTAATCACTCAATGCATCAACTACTGCCTTACTTACTATATGCTTGCTCTTAAATCCTACTCCTACCACTTATGGAGAGTCAACAACCATGTCAAGAGGTCTTTATAAGGGTTGTAATGGGGATTAGGTAGGGGTAGGTAAATTTGGTAAGAGTTGAACCTATAGTGTTCTACAATGAAATACATGACCTGCACACTGAAGCCACAAATGATCCTGAGGGTAAACAATGGACAGTAGTCCAAGGTGGGAAATAGGAATCAAGTCAAAATGTTTAGCTCACTTACTTTCTTTCTTTTCATCACCTTTCCCTCTTATTCTTCTTCTTATTATTTTTTTTCTTTTTTTTTCATAAGGGAAGATCATTCACGTAATAGAGTGAATTTCTTTTAGATTGAAGAAAGCTGCTATAAAATTCTACACTATTCCCAAGACAAAAATTCCCAATAAAAACAACTCATGTGCAGAATCATAACCCAAAGCAGAATAAAACTAAGTGGCAATAAAATATGATAAAAAAGATGGTGAAAGAGGGGGTTATCTACAGAATCAATAAATGAATGAAGGCTATTTGGATAGAATGAAAAACCTAAGTGCCTCTATTATACCAAAGTGTTAAACTCTCCTTGTGGCCCTCATAAGCATTACCGAACAAGTTATAAAAGTAAAGACAGTAATTGGCACTCTCAACAAGAAATAAATACAAGCATATAAAGTGTATGCTTACAATTTAGGCTCAATTTCTCACAAGTTTGCTTTTGAGTAGGTTCCAAACAAAAGTCATCAAAACAGAATTAAATAAACCAAAGCAACTTAGTGCAAAACTCAAACTAATTATCTTACATTCTTCCGCAAAACTCAATACTATCGGTTTTACCCGATCACAAGGACATAAACAGGATTTCAAAAGCAAGTCAACAGTAAGAGCATCGAAACAAAGTGAAAAATTTTCAAAATTTTACAAAAAATTGCATAAAAGATAAACAAATAACTGAGATGGGATAAATGAAATGTGATATATACACTATAAAAGGATCTGAATTTCATATACAAAACAATAAAAACACGAAAACAAGTGTATATAAATATCACCACCCCACACTTGAAGGACACACTGTCCTCAGTGTACAAAATATAAGAAATGAAAAAGAGGTGCATCAGTAGGTATATCAGGGCATTGGCTGGTATGTGGCGGAGGAGTGCCTGCTCTTTGAGGATCGGAAGTAGTGTCACATGCAGGAGCTGGTGGATTAGCAGGAGCAGTGTCAATAGGAGGCTTGTCAGGCTGCTGTGCTGAAGGGTGCTCAGTCGGAGAGGGAGGGTCAGTTGGATTATCTACTAGAGGGATGTCAAAATGGCTTTACTCTGGAACCCGGCTCTGTGGACAGGCAGGTGCAAAGTCTATAGCAAAAATATCATCAAACATGTCATTGGCCATAGGGCCTACAACCTACCTCCACCTGCTCGATCGAGTGAGAATCTCGTCCGTGAGAACCTCCCTACAACACGGACATTACCCCCGTAAAATGAGTCCGGACACCCGGAAAAACACTTCAAATATCCAACAATTTAAACAACGGAGTCGGGTCCCCAAACTTCACTATTTTCCGACTCGCTACCTGACCTAAAACACGAGGCAGGCAAACTGACAGACAATTATTTTTTACTCACAAATATCATCAAATAATCAATATAATCCAATAGACACATAAATTAAATCAAAGAATTCCAAACTTAACGGGCCAGAGATAATTACCGAGACGCTCGGTCGCTCGATCGACTCGCCTCCAGCCGCCAGAATCCGATCGACGATCCGAACACATCATCGGACTCATAACGATGCGCTGATGATGATCCCCGCTTCCGATTTTCTGATCCAACACCCGATCATCCAGAGAGATTTTCGGACGATCATGACCGTCGATTTGCAAACGAAGTCTGATCGCCACGAAACCGGTGCCATTGCGAAGCTTGAGCTGAGGAGAGTCAGGATACGTCCTCCGATCATCCATAACTTCGTCGGGCTCGTAGCTGAAACGGTGCCATCAACTTGGGAACTCCTCCTCCGGCCACCAAAGCCGTAGCCAAAATGAAGCTCTCTTCGAGGGGGAGCCGATCGCCACCGAGATCGGTAGAAAGACCGCAGGAAATGGCTGAAATGACACTCGGAAGCCATTTGCCACACTTTCGCGATTCAGCGCTTCTTAAATATTCTTTGGTCTTGCATTGCCGTCCGGAAGGACATGCATGACCTCTCTCTCTCTCTCTCTCTCTCTCTCTCTTTCTCTTCCCGGCGCCCGCACTCTCTCTCCCCGACAATTTTCTCCTCTTCCTTTCTTCTATATCGACTTTTGACCCCTGAACTTTCTCTTATTATAATTTGGTCCCTCAACTTTCTTAATTACTTATAATTTCATCCTGTGGAATTTTCAAATAACCCCCAAACTCTTCTTTAACCTTTCAATTAAGCCCCTACACAATTATAAAAATACCCCTGACCGATATATTTATTTACAAAAATACCAAACTCAGAAATTTTCATTAAAACTCCATATTAATCAAATTATACTTTTAATCCTCATCCAAAAATAATTCTCCAATTTAGTCCTAACACAAAATTAATTTAAATAATAAATTTTCAACTTAAAATTTAATACCACTAATCAATTAAAATACCAATTTTCCCAAAATTCTTTTATAAAAACATCCCTCACAATTTCTAACATAATTTTTCCAATATATAATATTATTTATACATATACATATACATTGGGGAAAAATTAGAATAACCAAAAATATATTCTACCCTTCAAATAATTTACTTAATTAATATCTTAAAATTTCAAACTAATTGAGTATAGAAAAATTACTCGTTCAATTGACTAATATTAAAATTTCCATTAAATCATTTCAAATTAAACCAAGTAAAAATGAAGCTAAAATTAACTTAAATAAAAACTCATTATTAAATATATAAAAATTTCGGATATTACACTTTCTCAATGACCAAAGCCCTTCTACTTAGTAATGAACGTAAGATTTTCTCTTTTTTTTAGAGTATTTTAATTGATATTAGCTTATATTGTGTTCTCCCTTGTTGTTAGTCCTAACCCTAGGCATCACTTCATTACCAGGTTTTTCGTAATCCCTTCAATATTTAGATTCGAAAAACGGATGCTGACAGCTGCACCTGGTTTGTCGAAATTTATAAGCATGCAATGTGTTTAAATAAATTGAGATAAATCATAATATCAAGGATACGGTAAAAGGTTATCTCTATGAGCTATAGAAGCTATGTTTGGTAAGCTCAAATTTTAATTACTGATTTGATGTAGAAACCATACCCGCTTGAATTCTTCGAGGACTTCACCTACTTCGGTTGAGGACTTCGCCTGTGATTTGAGAACCACATCCATTAATTTTGGAACCACATCTGTTAATTTAGGAACCATGCTCATTGATTTAGGAACCACGCTCGTTAATGTCATAATTGCAGAGACTTCACTCTGGCTAGTTTTCCAATTCAAGAACCAGTTCACCACTTTGGGTCAATTTGCTAATTTTTCACTTTTAGTTAGAAATTCCCGCCTCAGGGTGCAATCCGATTCATGTGATGCCCTTTGGAAGCTATTTTGGTACTTGGCTCGCTTAGGGACTAAAGCGTAATTTTGATGGGTGAGGGACCAAAATTGTAAATTTCAAAAAACTTTCACTTCAAGACACCAACTAGCCTTATGTATGTCTTCTAAGGACTTGCACCAACTCCTTTTGGACTAAAACGTGATTTTGATAGGTCGGGGACCTAAATGATATTTTGCCCTCTTTACATATATATATATATATATATATATATATATATATATATATATATATATGTATATCCTTATATCCATAATTAATTCACTTCCTCTATTTTCCTTCACTTTTCTCTCTCAAACCCCTTTTCACTCTTTCTGTAATTTCTCTTTCATTTCTTAACCAATTCCACAATATTAGTCTTGAAATGTCGAGCTCTTCCTTAATGTTTGTTTTATGTACCCCAATCATACTAAATTGGATTTCTTCTCCGATTTCTTGTTAAGACAACCTTAAGCTTGTGGAGGGAGAGGAAATCCCCCTTTTGGCAAAATTGAACACCTAACGAGCATTTTCGACTGTTGGAGAGGTAGTTTCATGTCTTAAACTTTGTTTTCATGTGACTTATGTACTAGATATACATGTTATTTGTCCAAAATATGCAAAACAATTGTGAAAGAATGTCAAAAATCCGTGTGCCCTAGCATGTAGAGCCAATCGGTTGTATGCAATGCCAATCCGTTGTGCGCACAGCCGATCAATTATGCATAGTCCAAATCGACCATGCACATGCCAAAAAAGGATTTCCAATGCTTTGCTTGCAAGAAAATATCTAATAGTCATATACTTACCTATTTAAGTCCTTTTCGTATATAAATTATGTTTAATACCAAGGATATTTAGCTTTTCAGGGTGACGTTGTGTTGATCCAGTTTGCTAAAAAATTTTATGGTGCTCGTGAGTGTTTCGACAAACTCCCTAGCTCTGTCCAGGACAGGATTAGAGATACTGATTTTATCGCATTATAGCTACACTCCTCTCAGTCACCAGGAGGGTTGACCATACCTTTGTCTATGCCTTGCTCGAGTGGTGGATGGATACTACTCACACCTTCCACACCCCGGTCAGTGACACACTCCCTTCTTTCTTTTGCTATTATCATGGTCATTGATTTTTTTAGCACGCCCGTCTTCTTTGATGATGCGATCCATGATCAGCGCTCTGACATCCGGGGGGGTGCTTTTCAGGTTCTTGCCAACATGCAAGAATTTGTGTTGCATCGCCTATTAGAGCATACTCCTCCATTACTGGGGCTTTGTTCCTCGAAATGCTCAGGAGGTCGATTTAATGGCCCGAGCCTTCTTGATGTACCTTTTTGGCACGACTTTGTTTAGTGACTCGGGGAATTCACTAAACTTTCACTACTTGGCCCTATTGTGGGATTTGGATTAGGTCTCCTCCTACAACTGGGGATATACCACACTAGTATACTTGTATCACCAAATGGACATTACTTTCCGAGGTAGTAAGAGGATCTGCGGCTTCTAGCACGCTATCCATGTAACTTATTCCTTGACTCCTCTCCTCTAGTTTCTTTTATCAGTATAGCAAATGCTGATTCTCGTTTCGCAGGTTTGTGCCCTAGAGATTGGCCTTTTGGTGGGCTCACAGCCCATCTACACCTCGCAGGCTTTCCCTCGCTTGAGTCGCTAAGGCTCGTACAAGAGTTTCATATTGGAGTGGGCTCAAGTTCAAATGCATCACATGTGGATCAATGCCTTGACCTTAGACAAGGTAAACAAAAATTATTAGTCATACTCATGCTTTATTTATATAGTTACTTACCTTGTTTATTTGTAGATTAAAGGTGATTATCTTGGGGAGCAATGTCAGTGGGAACCTTGTATGCTATTTGTAGCTAACCTTGAGCAGAAGAGGATCCTGCTAACTGGACTTGCCTGTCAGATATGGTACCTAGAAGAGAGGATCTATGGGTGGGAGCGAGGCCCCAGTAGGTGTCGAGTTCCCTTATCTCCTCCTCTCTCTATGTTCTGGATTGCCAACCTCGCCGAGGAGGAGCTAGCAGAGTGTTTGGCGGGGTATGACGAGCCTGAGGATCTCACTATTCAATTTGATGGACATATTACATTTCCTTCATCCCTCAGCTACTAGGGTTGTGCCCTTAGGTTAAGACATTGTGGCTCAAGTATTTTTTTCTAGACTTAGAATTCTTTATTTTTTTGTATCTCGCTTTCCTAACCATTTTATTTACAGTACGTCCACTAGGCTCTTGCTGCTCATGAGCAGACTGAGGGGCTATCCATCCGGCATTCTAGGCCTTCCCATATCAAGGGCACTACTAGTGCTGCCTTCGAGGCACCTCCCACCGCCATGTCTGATGTAGTACCGGGGAGCGTTTCGTTCCCTATAGATCCAATGGTCTCATATTGGAGCCCTCACGGTGTGATGGAGCACCGATATGCCATGAAGCATTGCCTCCCTCCAAAGTTCACTCCTAGCACTTGCACACATGTAAGTTAATTCCTCTTTTATGTTTTCACATCTCCTTTTTCCTAAAAAGCTAGTGACATATTATGCAAATAACCGTACAGATTCAAAGAGATCAGTTCGAGTACGTCCATCGATTGGTTAGTGCTGCAATGAGGCAATTCTTTATCCTTGGCAAGCCAAGTAAGAAAATGATTTATATAGTGTAACATGTATGCATGTATGAAATAAATTAACTAATCTCCTTTCGGGTTTTCATCAGAGAGCCCACGAGGGCTTGTAGGGGCAAGTGGACGATCGACGACGTCAAATCGATGCTCAGCAATGTCGAATCGATGCTCTAACGCTTCAACTATCGACCTTGTGAATCTAGAGGATGGATATCGACTTAGACGATGGGATGGCAGATTCAGGAGAGAACCCTGAATTTTCATCTTTTTATTACTTGTACTTCTTTACCATTGCTTGTAGAACTCTTAACTCTTAGAACTTTTGTAGAACTTTTAACTTTTCGAGGATATATAAAATTATCAATTTCGCCTTCAGATTACTTCCATTTTGCTTATTTCCCTTTATTATTTCATTTTATGAGCTTATATGCATTGAAAATTGAATTTGTACCCGAAAAATCGCTAAAATTCTATGAAAATTGCATCAAGAGGCCACAAAGCCGATCGGCTGTGTGCTCAACTGATTCGGCTCTATGCACAACTGATTGGCTGTGCACAATGTTGATCGGCTTAGCAGTTGTAGAGTCTGAATCGAACATTGATTTAAGGCCTATATATACCCATAAGCCTCATCACTTCCTCACATGTGATTTTACACTTCAAAATGTCAAAATATGTTTCAAAAGACTGCCGAAAGCCTGCAAAATCTCCTCAAAACCCTAACAAGTGATGATTGGATTAAACTTGGAAAATTCCATCTTTCATCTTTCAAAGCCATGCAACACACCAAGCTTGATCATTAGTTTCTGCATTCAATAGGCAAGAGTTACGCCACATGATTGAAGAATTCTTTGCTATTCTTAGAGTTTCCATGGATTCTACTCATCACATTCCTCTGCCAAAACTTAATGAGCCTTTTCTTAGCAAATTGGTGGAATTGTTCGAAATGCCCCCGGCTGAAGTACTTTTCCATTTTGTTGGTGAATACATTATCCTTACTTCATTGATTTCTTGTTGTGAGAAGAAGGAAAAGGGCACACTATCTTGGATTCGGATGCTAGGCTTTTGCCTTTATGCCCAATTTCTACCGATTTCTCCTCAAGGAGAGGGAGATATCATAATTGCCAGCATTATTGACCAAGTGGAGCATGGAGCCAGTCCAATTCCAATCATCTTGGTCGAAACCATCATTGGTTTAGACCTGTACAAAACCCATCAGTGGTTTGGTGGCAGCCTCATTCTCTTATAGGTATGCAGCCAAATCTCATTTTCTTTTATGGTTTTTTTAATTTTTTTGCCTTAATTTTGCCTAAGCCGCCCGTTCGAGTTTTCTACTTAGCAAGCTTTTGTCTTAACTTTTGCCTAAGCCACCCTTTTAGATTTTCAACTTAGCTTATTTTTCTTCTTCTTATTTTTTTCATTTCTTATTTTCTCTTTTTACAGATTTAGTTGTGGGAGAAGCTTCAGATACGGACCATCCCAAGGAATATTAACAAGTACGAGCCGAAGCACATGTAGAATTGATTTGTTATTATCCCACGGGATCATGATGGCTGGATTTCTTGGATGAAAGGCATCTCAGACACACTCATACACTGGACTTGCCCTTAGTGGAGAATGAAGCATATCACATTCATGCTATATGGTGATTGCGTACCCTTACCCGTACTGCAGGCATCTACCTTTTACACACCTTCGAGATTTAGCCCCCAATATGGGCAAAAGCAACAAATCTTAAAATTCCCACCAAATTCAAAGGCTTTCCACTCAAACAATATTTCTTGAATAAGATTGAGAGACTTTGGCCCTACCAAGACATAAAGCGAAACCTTGACTCTTAGGGCGATCTAATCACTGATGACAACTTCAAAGCTTGGATTCAACTTCAGATTTCCACTTCTCTTGGCTTTGCCTGATTCAAGAGGACTCGAGAATTAGCTGCTCTATCTAGGGATGCAGATGTGAAGAGAAGAAGAAGATGGAAAATATGCTTCTTTTAGATCTCATTTATTTTGCTTAGAACTTATTGCTCCGTTTTTCTTTTAGTTAGTGTGTAGAATGGTAAACAGACATATTATATTTTTGATAATAATTCCAAACAATTTATTCATTTAGTAAAGCGTAGATGGATATATTTTGATTTCTCAAGATTTAACTCATGTCATCAGCCAGTCTTTTTAGATTTTCTAGCTCGTTATTTTCTCTCATTGCCCTAATTTTGCCTGGCCAGCCTTTCTAGATTTTTCGATTAGCAAGCTATTTTTCTGTTATTTATATTTTATACATAGTATTTCTTGAGACGGTCTAAGTTGATTGGTTCAGTGAACTCGTTCCCCTCCAGGTTTGAGATTTTAGCAGCACCCTTAGGTAGGATCTTCTTTATCAAGTATGGGCCTTCACAATTCAACCTGAACTTCCCTCTCTGATCAAATTCAGTAAATACTATATCACCAGCTCTAATCTTTCTCGACTTTACTTTTTTATTAAATGCCCTAGCTATCCTTTTCTGATACAACTGCATGTGGTATAGGGCTTTCATCATTTTCTCATCAACCAGAGCCAATTGCTGGTATCTTTGCTCGATCCACTAGTACTTTAGTATTTCAGCCTCTAATACAACACTCAAAGACTTCAACTCTAACTCAGTCGGCAAAACCACTTCAGTCTCATAAACCATGGAGGTGTTTGCCTAGTCGATGTTCGCTCGGTTGTCTGATATCCCAAAATTACAAAGGGTAACCGAAACGATCAGTCCTTGTGATTCCACATCATATTCGAGAGTATTTTCTTCAAGTTCTTATTGGCTACTTCTACTACTCCATTCGCCCGAGGTCGATATGGAAAAGACCTGTGATCTTGTATTCCACTAGCATGTCTATTCTCTCACCCATGAATTATACCCTATTATCTATCACGATAGGATGTGGGACCCCGTATCTGTAGATCAAGTTCCTTTTTATAAATTTGGCCATCTACCTTGCCCCTACAGTGGTGAATGACTCGGCTTCGACCCACTTCAAGAACTAGTCAATGGCTATGACTATGAACCTATGACCATTCGAGGAGGGTTTTATTCCACCAATGATATCGATCCCTAAAGCTACAAAAGGCCAAGTAGACGTGAAGTTATGCAGCTCGGCTGAAGGTACGTGACTCAAGTCATTCTACAGCTGGCATTTACGGCATTTCCTCACTAGTGCTATACAATCCTTTTCCATAGTTAACCAATGATAACCTTGACGCATGATCTTCTTGGTTAACACTATATTGTTCATATGTGGCCCGCATACTCCTTTGTGTATTCCCCCCATTACTACTTGAGCTTCTATTTTAGTCACACATCGGAGCTGTACACCTAACACCACTCTTTCATAAAAGACTCCCTCATGGTTGATGTAATTCCTAGCTTGAATCTGCAGCAGGTATCTTTCCTTGACAGTCACTTCCTTTGGATATTCTTTATTTTCTATGAACCTCTTCAGATTGTAGAACCATGGCTTCTCTTTCGGTCCTATCTAAATTTGCGTTATCTAATCCCCTTAGGCACACCCGATCTTACAATCACCAAAAGCCTTCATTGCAAGCTGTGAGGAGTTGACCTATAAAAATGATAGGGTAGCTAACGCATCCGCCATTTGATTCCCATCTCGAGGCAAGTGTACAAAGGAACACTTGGAGAAATTACAAAATTAAAGTCTTGAGATAGTTGACATATGGCTTCAACCTCTCCTCTTTTACTTCCCATTCCTTGAGGGCTTGTTGGATTCCCAGCATGGAGTTCCCGTAGACCATCAACTACTTCACTCCCGCTACCATGGCCGTTTCTATTCCAAATAAACATGCTTCATACTCCACTATGCTATTGGTCACTATAAAGTCCAATCTCTTGGCCGTTGGCAGGATTTTCCCTTCTAGCATGATTAGAACTACTACTAACCCTGCACCTTTTGCATTTACAACTCCATCAAAGTACATCTTCCATTCTTGGATCTCGATTGCCCTAGATTTTCATCAAAAAACTCCAAATCCTAAGGATCATCACCTTTGATAGCATTCTGAGCTAAAATTTCCGCTACAGCCCTACCCTTGACTACCTTCTTGGTAACATACTCGATGTCGAACTTTGTCAAGAGCACTAACCACCTAGCCAATTTTTTGTAAGAGAGGAGCTTTAAATAGATACTTCAACGGCTTTGTATTCCAGATTGCCTACACTTTATAAGATTAAAACTAGTGTCTCAGCTTCCTTTATAGCCCATATCATAGCAAAACACGTCTTTCTATGAGATTGTACTTTGACTCATAGGGCATCAACTTCTTATTGAGATAATAGACCGCATGCTCCATGTTATTGGGTCCGCATTATGCTACCATTGCCCCAATGGCTTCCTTTTCCAAGGCTAAGTATAGAATCAGCGACTTGCCATCCTTCGATAGCTTTAGTACTGGCAGCTTCATCAAATACTCTTTAATTCTATCGAAGGCCTTTTGACAATGTTCATCCCACACAATAGGTTGACATTTCCTCAAAAGCTTGAAGATAGGATCACAAACCATTGTGAGATTGAAAATGGACCCGTTGATGTATCATTAGCGTCCTAGAAAACCTCTAACTTCTTTCTCCGTCTTCGGTGCTAGCATTTCTTGAATAGCCTTGACCTTGTCTAGATCGATCTTTGTGCCTCGCTGACTCAGGTTATACGTGTAGAGCCGGTCAACTCTGCACCGGGCTGATTCACCATTTATGCATTTCTTCCATTACCACATATACTTCCACTTTAGTAACACACCAGAGCTAGACACCCAAAGTCATCCTTCTATACGATACTCCTTGTTGGACCTTGAGGCTTATTAATCCTATTTTGATGATTACAATAAGCTAATCGGCACCGTGTAGAGCCAGTCAGCTCTGCACCGGGCCGATTCAGCTCTATGCTCAACTGATTGGCTCTGTGTAGAGCCAATTAGCTTCAAGGGTGAAAAGTTTTGAAAATTTGATCAATTTAGTCCCTGAACTTGTAAAAATTATCGTTTTACCCCTCAAACTTAATTGTTCTTGCCAATTGAGTCCAAATTAATTCTAGAAAAGTAATTTTTGATTCGATTATCCTCAACCTTAACCTGGATTCGCCCATCCTCAATCTCCCGAGACTTGAGACAAACAGTAACTTTCATCATATGGTTTTTCGTAATTCCCTCAATATCTAGATTCAAAAAATGGGTGCTGACACTACGGCATTCATGTGAGGCCCGCACACCCTTTATGCATCTCCTCCATTACCACCTACATTCCACTTTACTAACACACTAGAGCTAGACACCCAAAGTCATCCTTCTATACAATACTCTTTATTAGACCTTGAGGGTTATTAATCCTATTTCGATGATTACAAATAATTAAGAATGACTAATCTTATGTTTGAGTGTTTATGTGTAAGGAAAGAAAATTGGTTCTTCTAAGACAGGGAGGATTCATGCTTGTGAATTTTTATTCATTGTCGTGAACCTCAGTTTGCCAAAGATGAGAAATTATATCCTCAAACAACAAAAAAGGCAATAGCATTCATGGAATCCTTCCCAGACATAAAAGCGAGAATTCACTGCCATGAAGAAATATTCACCCCCATAAAAATGATCTCTTCCTCACAACCAGAAGATACCACAGAAGGGTCCATGATGGGTGCTACTCGTGTTAGCTACAATCTAAGGCAGTGTACCTATCGATGCAGTCTAGCACTAATGGCGAGTATCAAGGTCGTATTCCTCGGGAAAGTGAAAGCCCAGAGTTACTCCTTTATTCTTTGTTATATTAACCTAAAATTAGCGATAAATAATTTCTAAACTAACTAATAGCTACAAGCTAAGTCCTAAAGGAGATGCAAGAGTGATTGATAAACGAAATAATCAAGACAAGAAGACAAACCCAAAGGGAATAAACTAGTTGGCAATCAAACAAAAGATAAAGGATCGGTGAGTCTAATTATGCTACCCGTGGATGAATTCTTAACCGAATTCGGTTTCTCTCTGAATGGCAATTCCTAAACCTAATAACCTAAAGTTGGAATCTCTTCCTAACGATTGATTCTTAAATTAGCATTAAGCTTTAATCCGCCTCTATTAAGCTTTGTTAATTCTTAATCTGGCTAGTTAATTATCCTTATCTCTAAGCGATTATTAACTAGTTCTTGCTATTCAAAATTCCAATTGCCAAATGGATTTCTCAATCTCATAAAGCAATCTAAACATCACAATTCACAACGTCTCATGAATAATGCATTATCTTATTAATACTGAAAACAAGAAGAATACAAAACCAACTCAAATAATCCAACAATATAATATCAAGCCAACATAGTAAAGAAATTCCAATGGATTTAATCAATCTAGCTAATCATGTTCATTCTCAAAATAAACAAGAATTCAATTACAACAATAAGTAAAAAGGTAGAGAAAACCCAATTACTCCCTTAGATGAGAGTAAACAGCCCCAATTCCTCTTGCTCAATCTTGAATCGAACCTTGTTTCTCTTGCTCGATTTGAAAATCAATCAACGAACCTCGCGCAATCTTCGATCCTTCAAGGGAATCCGATTGAAACCTTGATCCAAGTCTCCTTTTCTCTTGGTTTCAGCTCAGAAAACCCTTAGGGAAAGAAAAATTAGGGTTTGGGACGTTCTAACCCTAGCCGCCTCCTCTTGCTCATACTTAGCTCGTTTCGGCAGCTTTGACGTCCAATTATGCTCCAATTCTTTCCTTTTTCATTCTTTGACTTCTTTTGGACCTAATGCACACAAACATACGTATAGGGTGAGTGTTAAGACCAATTCACATCCAAATGTCCATAAAATCATTCTTAAAAACCCCATTTAGATGTGTGTATTTTACGCACATCAGTCCACAAGGAGATCCCCAAGCCGTGAAGGAGATCTTCCCAGCTATGAAAAATAATTCACGCCCATGAAGAATGACATCCTCCTTAAGACCTGAAGAAACTAGAGAAGAGTTAACGGGGAAAGTTCCCAAGTCATGAACACGAATTCTCAGCTATGAACAAATCTTCCCAACCGTGAAGAAGATGTTCATGCCCATGAATGATGGAAACCCTCTAGAATCTTCAAGGAATCATAGAAGAGCTCATGACCAAAGTTCACAAGCCGTGAATCTAGAGTTCCCAGCCCTGAAAGCAACCTTCACGGCTGTGAAGAATAATTCACGGCCATGACGGGTTTTAGCTTTTTAAATTTTCTTTTCATGCTGATGATTCACGGCTGTGAAGAATTGTTCACGCCCGTAAAGTTGCATTTATGAAAGTTGTTAATATGGCTATTTTTACATTTAATGAGGGTGCAACGTCTCTGTTTCACTTAGAAGTATTTAAACATCATTTTTAAGTGTTCTAGGTTAAGAAAGAGTATTTTATTTTGAGCCCTCATTGTGCATTTACTCTCAAAAACTTCATCCTTTTCATCTTGTATTAAAGGTTCAAGCTTGTGATTGAATCTTTGGATAGTTGGGTATTTAATTCTTATATTCAAAGCTCAAAAGGTGAGATTAAGTATTTGGGTAAGGGACTAAAAGCTCTTGTAACTAAGATTAAAAATTTTAGAGTGGGTTAGGGTGTCAGCCTTTGGGAAAACACTTAGGTTTGTTCTTAGCCTTGCAAAAGAATACAAATAGAGTTAGGTTTGTAATTCTATTTGATAGTGAAAATCTCAAGAAAATTCTTGAGGAGTGGATGTAGGCAAGAGTTGGCTGAACCACTGTAATTTCTTAGTGCTATGAGTTGTGCTTTATTTTCCATCTTTGGTTTATATTGTTTTTGATTTTTTATTTCAACTAATTTGGTATAAGACCGTTGATCATCCTCATTATAGATTTAATCATATTGAAGTAAAGGTTCATGGCATCCACATTAAAACATGATGGAATGGATCAAGCATTCAATAGGCCACCTTCTTTTGATGGAAGTGATTACCCATATTGGAAGAATCGCATGGAGATATTCCTTGAAAGTGATGGAATTGACCTATGGGACACAGTAGAAGAAGGTGTAACTTTTCCAACAAAGAAGGAAAATGGTATTGAAATGCTTAAGAAAAAGAAAGAATGGTCTTCGAAAGAAAGAAAGCTTTACTTAAGGGATAGAAAGGCCATGAATATTCTCTATTGTGCTTTATCTAGAGAATAGTATAGTGGAGTTGAACATTGCCTTTCCGCCGAGGAAATTTGGGATGCATTAGCAAACAAACATGAAAGGACTAATCAAGTCAAGACTAAGAAGACTCAAATCTTGGTACATGAGTACGAGATATTCCAAATGAAGCCAAATGAAAAAGGTTTTTGAAATGTATAACCGTCTTATGAGCATCATCAATGCCTTGAAGAAGCTTGGCAAAATGTTTCAACTTAAAGAAATCAATAATAAAATCTCGACAGTTCTTCCTATAAAGGAGTGGGAGTCAAAAGTGAACTCCATTGAAGAAGCGAACAACCTCTCCACTCTTTCTACCAACCTCCTTATAGGAAAAATCCTCACTCATAAGATGATCATGATTAATGATCAAAAAGAAATCACCAAGGAAGTCAAGGAAGAGAACAAGAAGTCAATTGCACTTAAAGCCAAGGAAATCATCTCAAGTGATAGCCAAAATGATCAGAGTGATGACTATGATGAGGATCTTGCTCTCATCTCCAAGAAGCTAAGAAACATTCTCATGAAGAAGAAGTTTGCAAATCATTGAAAAAGCATGACGACACTAAGAAAGAATCAATCATATGCTTCGGTTGCAATAAATCAGGCCACATCAAAGCGGATTGGCCCAAGCTCAAGAAGTATTAAGAAGCAAAAAAAAGAAGGTGCTTAAGGCTACTTGGGATGACTCTCGCGAATCTGAGGAAGATGACGACCCTAGCGAGAATGAGGTAGAAAACCTTTGCTTCATGGCAATAGAGAGACCTAGAAATAATGAGGTAATTGATTCTGACTCTCCCACCTACGATGAACTTGTTAAGATGTGTGACATCACCATTCATAAATATGATCAAATGGTCTCAAAGACAAAGCTTTTTGAAAATAAAGAAAATTAGCTTGAAAAGTTAATTGACGATTTGAAAATTGAGATCAGTTCACTTTCTAAGTTAAATGAAGAGTTGACTACTTCCCTAGAAGAATGTTTGTCTAAGGGGAAGGTGGCTATTATGGAACATAAGAAAGTAACTAACCTTAATGAGAGTTTGACTACTGAAAACTTGAAATGCACTAAAGAAAATGAGAACTTGAAAGTGGAGCTTCCAAAGATAAACTCTCAAATTGCTAAGTTTTCAAAAGGTAAAGAAAAACTTGAGATTTGATAAATGCTCAAAGGTCACATTTAATTAAGCATGGTTTAGGTTTTAAACATGGTTCTTCTAGCAAGAACAAAACAATATTTATCAAACCATCCAATTTATTTGCATCATCTTTCGATTCTAGGAAAGAAGCTTCTAGCTCTAGACATAGAGGAGCTCAAGCTCCATCTCCCAAGACCCAACCCAAAGGGGCAAATGGTTAAGGAAGGCAAAGGCAAAGAGTTCAAAACTCTAAAGCCTCACATCAAAGGACAAAACATGATCACAAGCACTCAAATGCTAAGCCTTTGAGAAATGGGCATACGTATCAAAATCATGATCACTATCTTACAAATGTAACTTGTTTTTATTATTGCATGGATGGGCACACAAATTATAAGTGTCCTATAAGGATGAGCCATATGGGATATCCATTTAGTAATGCATCCAAGACTAACAACAAAGGACCCAAGTACATTCGAGTACCTAAAGGGATGTGATTTTTCTATTTCACAGGTGTGCTTGCAAAGTACCACAAAGAAGAACAAGTGCTACCTTGATAGTAGACGCATGATGAGTAATCCACATCTCTTCTCACACCTTGATATGAAAAATAGAGGTAAGGTAACCTTCGGTGACAATACCAAAAGGTAAGGTCATCGGCATTGGGAAAATTGGTAAGGAAGACTCACCCCTAATTAATAATGTGTTATATGTTGATGATCAAAGAAGAGAAACAACCATGGAGCTACAAAAGATGAAAGTAGAGGAGTTTCCCCCTAATCAATCTATTCAAGTCCACATAAACCTTGATAGAGATTGGCAATTCAAGAACGATCACCCCAAAGACCAAATTATTGGTGAACCATCAAAAGAGGTAACTACTAGATCCTCTCTTAGAAATGTCATTAATCTAACCTTTCTCTCTTAAGTTGAGCCTAAATCTATTGATAAGGTCTTAATTGATAATAATTGGGTATTTCCTATGCAAGAAAAGTTCAATCAATTTGTAATGGTACCATCTTCATCAAGTTTATTTCTAAACACCCATTTGGTACCAATAATAGGATAGTCTTTAAGTCTAGGAACTAATTGCCAAACCTTATTTCTCTCAAATTGATTAAAGGTAGGCTAGTAACTAAAGGCCATAACCAAGAAAAGGGATAGATATGATGAAACCTTTGCCCCTATTGCAAGGTTAGAGGTCATTAGACTATTGCTTGCATATGCATCTCACATGAAATTTAAATTAATTTAAATGGATGTTAAAAGTGCTTTGTTAAAGTTAAGAAACCTTTTGGTTTTGAAAGTCATGAATTTCCAAATTATGTCTTCAAATTGCAAAAGGCTTTGTATAGTTTAAAACAAACTCCTAGAGCTTGGTATGAGAGGTTAAGCTCATTTCTTTTATCGAATGATTTTTAAAAGAAAAGGTTGACACAACCCTTTTTATTAAAAAGCATAAGCATGATATGTTGATTGTACAAATATATATGGATGAAGTTATATTTTGTGCTAATAATGAATGCTTGTATAATGAGTTTTCTAAGTGTATGCAAAATGAGTTTGAGATGAGCATGATGGGGAGCTCAAGTACTTTCTTAGACTTTAAATAAAACAATGTGATGAAGGAATCTTCATAAATCAAGCAAAGTACACCAAGGAGTTGCTTAAGAAGTTTGGCATCGACGGAGCAAAGCCGAGGAAAACTCCCATGTGCACAACGATCAAACTAGATAAGGACGAAAGTGGTAAATCAATTTGTGAGAAGAAATATCAAGGTATAATTGGTAGGCTTCTCTATCTTACCACTAGTAGACTGAACACTATATTTGTCGTTTGTTTACGTGCTTGCTTCCAATCTTATTGTAAAGAATCTAATTTGCATGTGGTAAAAATGATTTTACAATATCTTGTTGGCACATTGCATTAGGTCTTTGGTACTATAAGGATAATGCATTTGATTTCATTAGCTATTCGAATGCGGATTATGTTGGTTGCACTTTAGATAGGAAAAGTACCTTCGATACTTGCCAATTCCTAGGAAACTGATATCCTTGATATTACACATATTTGCATGCTTGATTTTGAGTTATTTTTAGAGCAATTTATGTGTTTTTGTATTAAAATCACCCTGTTTTAGTTTTCTTTGTGTCTCAGGTATTTTTCTAGGTACATCATCAAAGTTAGAGAGAAATCGGACCAAAATCGGGAAAAAACGGATGAATCGGGTGCGTTAGATTGTTCAACACGCTCGTGCTGAGGAGCACGGTCAGGGTCAGAAGGTGTGCTGAAATGCCTTACCTATGGCAAAAAGAAGCAATTTGCAACACGGTTTCTGAGAGTGACACGGCCTAGGAGCATGTCCGTGCTGAGGAGCACGACCCAAATCCAAGCCGTACTAAAGAAGGCCAGATGTACACTTTTAGATCGACACAACATGGATCCAAGCCGTCCTGACCAGCACAGCCTAAATTCAAGCCATGTTGGATCCCGAAACCTAAGTTAAAAGAAAAGAAAAAGAAAGAGAACAGGAGGCAGAGAAAAAGACAGAGAGAACTTTAGGGTATTCAAGACAAACCTTGAGAGTAACTCTTCAGACGATCAAGAAGAGGAAAACGGAGACAAGTTCCACTTCAACATCATCCAAATAGCTGCTCTTCAGGATTAGATCGAAGATTCAAAAGAAAGAAGAAGGAGATCTTTAGCTATAGAGATTGGATCTAGATTTATTCAAGAGGGGATAGCATCTCACCATTTGAGAAAAGGTGTTCATGTTCTTTTCAATTCTTGTTCACTTTGTATTCAATTCTTGTATTAGTTTAATCATGAACATGTGTAACTAATTCTATTAAACCCATTTAGGGATGCTCTTTAGTCATGCTAGGCTTGTTTTGTACTTAAGTGATTGGATTGTAAATTTAAGATTGTAGTTTTCATTCAAGTATAATAAAATCTATTATTTCTTCTTCATTATTGCATCAATTTGAGAACTCCTTTGTAATTGAGAAATTCAATTGAGTTTGGACAACTGCTTATGTGATTAAGTGATTTACGTCTTAGAGATAAGTGTAATAGCTTACTGGAATAAGAACTAAACATTCTTATTAATGGTAGTTTAGAGGTTAATGCTATTCTGAAATCAATTGTTAGGAAGAGATTCCAACTTTAGATCTTTAGGATTAGGAATTGGTTAACTTAAGATAGAGGCCAATTCATTTAAGAAATTATCCACAGATCACAATTCTTAATTGATTAATTCATAATTTATTATTTTTGAGCTGGCTAGCTAAAAGGATCCCCAATTGGGTTAATTCATCTCATTGTCTTTTTCCAAACTTTCATTCTCTAGTTTTTATTTGCATTTTCATTAATTTTTAGTCAATGATCTTCACCTCCTTTTGATCGGTTAGCTAATAAGAATAGCGTAGTAGAAGTAGCTTCTTAGTTCTCGTGGGAAATTGATACTTACCATAGCTAGATTACATTGATAGGTGCATTTGCCTGTAGATTGCTAGTCATGTTAGCGAGCTATCAAGTTTTTGGCATCATTGTCGGGGAGCTTTTGCTTTGAGAAATATTTTGAATTGTGTGTTCTTGTTAATTTATCCATTTATTCTTTATTCTTTATTTGATTTTGTACAATTTTATTTTTTTATTCATTTGTGTTGTTGGTTATTTGTTGTTTCAGGTAGTGTATGATCAGGAGGTCCAATCCTAATCTAGTAGACCCTCTACTAGAACTAGGTTATCCCTCTGGCAATTGAGGAAGCGATTAAACATAGAGGAGGAAGAGATTCAGGTTAGGAAAGTCGTACACGATAGTGAATCGGAAAACATTATAGTAAAGATGGCAGACGGTAACGACAACAATGAAAATAACCAGACGATGTACGATTTTACGAAACCATCGCTAGAGGGGATGCGAACATGCATTACGAGACCGGTTATTACTGCCAATCTTGTTAGAGGTACAAAATTTTTATAATGGTTTGAATTTGGCTACTAAGCATATGGTACATGCAGTTGCTAGTGGTTCTTTGAGCATCAAGACACTAGAGCAAGTCCAAAGCTTGATTGAGGAGATGGCCACAAATAATTACCAGTGGCACACTACTAGGAGCAGGACGAGACGTCAAGGGAGTGTACACCAGTTGGATGCCACTGCAGCCTTGGTGGCTCAAATGGAGTTATTATCTAAGAAACTTGATAAACTCCAGATGCCTGTCCAAGCAGCTCAAGCAAGTTGTGAGTTTTTTAGTGGCCCGTATTTTAGTAGTAACTGTATATCGGGAGGTATGTTTGCTTCTTCTTCATCTAACCATGAACAGGTGGACTATATGGGGAGTCAACCTAGGCAATAGAACAACCCGTACAATAACACCTATAGTCCGGGATGGAGAGACCATCTGAACTTCAGATAGAAGAACAAAAACAACCAGGGGCCACCAGGGTTTTAGCGACTACATCAGCAGCTGAAATAATCTGTTCTCCCACCTCAGTATCCTCAGACTCAAGAGAAAAAGCCTAACTTAGAGGAGCTGATGATGAAGTTTATGTCCGCTTCAGAGACCAGATTCCAATAAACGGACGTAGCTCTTACAAATCAACAGGCCTCCATTCAGAACTTAGAGAATCAGATAGGACAGATTTCTAAGATGTTGGCTGAGAAGCAATTGGGGACTTTGTCTAGCAATACAGAGTCCAACCCGAGAGAATACGTGAAGGCTATCACTTTGTGATCAAGTAAGCAACTATCTAGTTCTATTCCTATTCCTGATGATAATGATGTTGTGCATGTAGATTCAGATAAAAAAGGTGGAGATAGCAAGGTGATGGAGCCAGAGAAGGTAGAGGGCAAGAAGAAGAGTCCTTTGAGGGAATACCAGCCCTCGATCCCATATCCTGCCAGGTTGAAGCAGAAGAAAGTCGATCAGCAGTTCAGTAAGTTTCTTAACTTGTTTAAGTAATTGCGAATTAACTTACCTTTTATTGAAGCTATTTTGCAGATGATCAGATATGCAAAATTCTCAAAGAAAATCCTTAGCAACAAGAGGAAGTTAAAGGACTTGGCGATCGTGACCCTAAATGAGGAGTGTTCAGCTATAGTTCGGAACAAATTGCCAAAGAAAAAGCATGATCCAGGGAGTTTTACTGTCCCATGTGTGATTGGTGATTTAAAATTTAGCAATGCTTTAGCTGACTTAGGAGCTATCATTAATTTAATGTTGTACAGTTTATTTACCAAGTTGGGGCTGGGTGAGACTAAACCTACTAGGATGAGCATATAGTTAGCTAATAGGACTATTAAGTATCCTAGGGGTACTGTAGAGGATGTACTTGTTAAGGTTGAAAATTTTATATTTCCTGTTGACTTTGTGATCATGGACATGGATTATGAGAGTAATGTACCTTTAATTCTAGGTCAACCTTTCCTTGCGACATCTAGGGCTATTATAGATGTTTGTGATGGGAAGCTTAAACTTAGGGTAGGGATGAAACTGTCACTTTTGATTTGAACAGTTCTATGAGATAGTCCTTAGATCATAATGATACTGTGTTTTCTGTTGATTTACTTAGGGTAGGGAATATTGCTTGATGATCCCTTACAAGTTGCCTTGCAGGTAAATAATAAGCATGAGCTATCCAATGAGAGTGTGCTAGAGTAGCTTGCATTTTTGTTAACTAATGAACCAAGCAAGAATACTGATAAGTTTGTTGAGATTGACAGGGTAGGTGTGCATAAATTGAGGCCATCACTTGAGGAACCACCAGTCCTTGAGTTGAAAGAGCTCCCAAAGCATCTTAACTATGCATATTTGGATGAGGACAATAGGTTGCCTGTCATTTTAGTAGCGGACTTGAGACCCGAGGAGAGGGAGATGACTTTGGCCTCTCTTAGGAAGTACTAGAAGGCGTTTGCTTGGAAAATTGTTGACACTCCTGGGATTAGCCCTAGCTACTGCTTGCATAAGATCCTTATGGAGGATAGTTATAGTCCAATGGTGCAACTACAGCACAGACTGAACTCGAGCATAAAGGAAGTGGTCAAAAAGGAGGTAATTAAACTTCTTAATGCATATTTGATTTACCCTATATCTAATAGTTCCTGGGTTAGTCCTGTGCAGGTGGTTCCAAGAAGGGACGTATGACTGTGGTTAAAAATGAGAAGGACAAGCTTATACCGACTAGAACAGTGATAGGCTTTTGAGTGTGTATAGATTACAGGAGACTAAATGATGCTGCTCGAAAGGACCATTTTCCCTTTCTTTTATTAACCAAATATTTGAAAAAAGGTTGTCTAGGCATATGTTTAATTGTCTTCTAGATGGTATTTCATATTACTTCCAGATTTCCATTGCACTTGAGGACCAAGAGAAGATAATCTTTACTTGTTCGTATGGTACATTTGCTTATAGGAGGATGCCATTCGGATTGTGTAATACACATGCGAATTTTCAAAGGTGTATGATGGTGATCTTCCACGACATGATTGAGGAGTCCATGGAGGTCTTTATGGATGATTTTTTCTGTATTTGGTAACTCTTTTGCTCACTGTTTACATAATCTATAATGCATGCTTGAGCATTATGTGGATGCTAACCTAGTCCTTAATTAGGAGAAGTGTCATTTTATGGTTAAGGAAGGTATAGTACTGGGACATAAAATTTCGCATGAGGGGATGGAGGTCGATAAGGCCAAGGTGGATACTATTGCTAAATTACCCTACCTAGTTCAATTAAGGCTGTTACGAGCTTCTTAGGTCATGCAGGTTTTTATAGGAGGTTTATTAAGGACTCTTCTAAGATTGCTAGACCTTTAACTTAATTGCTTGTAAAGGATGTACCTTTTGTATTTTATAATGATTATTTGCAGGCTTTTGAGTTGTTGAAGGAGAAACTAACCACAGCCCTGATTATAGTTTCACCTAATTGGGAGCTGCCATTTGAGCTTATGTGTGATGTTAGTGATTTTACATTTGGAGCTGTTTTAGGACAGAGGAGAGATAAGAAGTTTTAACCAATCTACTATGCTAGCAAGACATTGACTGATGCCCAAGAGCACTATACCACCACTGAGAAGGAGCTTCTAGCTGTTGTTTTTGCATTTGACAAGTTTAGATCTTATTTGGTGCTATCAAAGATTGTGGTCTACACGGACCATTTCGTACTCAGGTACTTGTTCAGTAAGAATGATGCAAAGTCTAGACTCATTCGTTGGATTCTATTGTTGCAGGAGTTCAATATTGAGATCAAGGATAAGAAAGGTGCTGAGAACTTGGCAGTAGACCACATTTCTAGGCTAGAAAACCTGACTTTGGAGGTGCTTGATGAGAGTGCGATTGATGACAATTTTCCGAATGGGTTCTTATGCTCAGTTCAGGTTAATTCTGATATCTCTTGGTTTTCTAATTTTGGAAACTATCTGGTTGCTAAAGTCCTTCCGAAAGGTATGACATTTCAGCAAAAGAAGAGAGATCCTTTAGATTTTGAGGCATTGCCATGAAGGACCAATGGGAGGTTATCAAGCTGCAAATCACACAGCTAGGAAGGTGCTAGACCCTTAATTCTACTAGCCGACTATCTTTAGGGATGCTAGAACATTTTTTCAGGTTTGTGATGCATGCCAAAGATCAGGTAACATCTCTACTCATGATGAGATGCCCTAAACGAGCATTAAAGTTTTTGAGATTTTTGATGTTTGGGTCATCGACTTCATGAGACCCTTTCCTTTTCACTATGGTAATAAGACATCTTAGTTGTTGTTGAGTACTTTCTTAAGTAGCCCGAAGCGCAAGCTTTTCCCACTGATAATGCTAGGGTAGTTACAAGATTCCTCAAAAGACTCTTTGCTAGGTTTGGGACACCTAGAGCTCTTATGAGTGACAGGGGGACTCATTTTTGTAATGCCCAATTAGAAAAGGTGCTTAAACACTATGGTGTATCACACAGGTTTTCTACACCTTATCACCCACAAACTAGTGGGCAAGTGGAGGATTCTAATAGGGGTTTAAAATGGATTTTAGAGAAAACTGTAAGAGTGAGAAGGAAGGACTGAGCATAGAAGCTAGATGATGCCTTATGGGCATTTAGGACGGCCTATCATACTTCAACTGGTTTTACACCATATAGGCTAGTTTATGAGAAAGCATGTCATTTTCCTGTTGAACTTGAGCATAAAGCATTATGGGCTTTGAAAACTTGCAATTTTGATGTTGTTAATGCAGGTAAACATAGATAGTGGCAGCTTAACGAGTTAGATGAGTGGCGTAACTAAGCATATGGCAACTCCTTACTCTATAAGGAGCATACCAAGAAGTGGCATGACAAGAGGCTAAGGAGCACCAGGGAGTTCGAAGTTGGGGATAGTGTGTTATTGTATAACTCACGACTCCGACTCTTTCCTGGGAAGCTAAAGAGCCATTGGTCGGGACTGTTCATCGTCCAGCAAGTTTTCCCATATGGCATAGTGGAGTTGCACCATCCAGAGAAGGGAAACTTCAAGGTCAATGGGCATAGGTTGAAGCATTACTATGGTGATTCATTGGAGCTCGAGGAGCGAGTCAACCTTGTATTGCATCAACAAGAGTAGCTCAAGCATTATGAGTCCAGCTAAATGACTTGGGGAAAAAATAAATGCTTTTAGGAGGCACCCCAACTTTTATTGTATGTTTTTGGACATTTTGATCATTGGTTTTGGAACATTGTTTTTCTAGTTTAATCTTCATTTTTCATTTAATTTGTGAGTTTTATATGCCATTTGAGTGTTTAGAGATTTATGGAAGGTAACTTGAACGTTTGGCTGTTGAAAATTGCACGTGAAAAATGTTAGAAATGAATTCTGAGTTTCAGCGGTCTTGGCAGCTCAACATACTCCGTGCTAGTCAACACGGGCGTGTTATAGGCAACTAAACCGTGTTGATAGAGCATGTTTTTTTAGAGTAAAATGTGTTGTGAACATGGTCGTGTCATGTAACATGCCCATGTTAAGGGCACCCAAACCGTGTTGAGCTGAAATGGGGATTCAGCACGTCTTCCGAGAGTAACACGTGTTGTGGACTCATCAGTGTCAGGTAACATGCCCGTGTTGAGGGCACCCAAAAAATGGACTTCAGCACATTTTTCGTGACTAACACATGTTGTGGGACTAGCCATGCTGACCAGCACGCCTGGAACACAAGCATGTTGCCTCAGCGTCTATATTAGTCGCGCCATATCGCAAGTAGTAAGATTTTGCTCCTCTCTCTTCATGCATATAGGCCGATATCCTCTCCCTCTTTTCCTTTAATTTTTAAGTGCTTTTCCAGTGAATCAAGTACGTTTCTTCCCTTAACTTTGTTCAACACTCCATTTTGGTATGTGATTTTACTCTTTCCTCCAATTTCTTTAATTATTTCTGAAATGTTTAGTATTGTTTCTTATTTTTATTAATCTCCTTGTTAATTTTGTTATTTCGTTAAATTCGTCACTTTTGTTACATTTTATTCGTTGTTTCGTTGAATTTCTTATTTTTCTTTTAATGTTGATTTGTTATTATTATTTATTTTGCTTTATTTGTTACTATTGTTTATATTTTTATTTCTTCTATTCTGCATTTGAATTGCCCGATTGCCGTTGTTTAGTATATTTGAACTTGCTAGATTGTGAGCTGGTTTGGTGAATTAGTCATTATACTGTTGAATTAGAAATTAACTATTGCAAGTGTGCTGAGAATATGTTAAATTGTTGTTATATTGCTATTAAAATGTTAATGTTATTGTAATGATTGTCTCTTTAGTGCAAGAATTACTATTTGGCAAGAGTTTTAATCAATTTCCATGCAGGTTCTATGGCTGAGCAGTGTGAGAGACCCTAGAAGGTGGGTGTCTCCAAGAGAAGGCGTTCAGACCTGATTGACCCACATGCACCTGCACCACCTGAACCTGCATCCCCTGCACCTCGACCACCTACCCCTAGAGCTCCAGCTCCACCTCCAGCTCCCACACGACATAGACTTTTACAGTTTCAGAGCCCCACTCATGAGGCTTGTTACCAACAGCTGCGATACAGGTAGTTAGGTTGTGGGAGATGCATCGACTAGCAGGCATTGGAGACAGTTGGCCTAGCTACTGAGGTTCGAGAGTTACTTCAAATTCCACCTTTTGAGGCCTTTTTCGGCATTGTGGAGCCCACTTATAGGGAGCTCACACTTGAGTTTGCCTCCATTTTCTTCCTTCAAACGCACATCAAGGACTGGTCGCAGCAAGAGGCCATTTTGTTTCGGTTGGGGGGGCAGACTTGCATGATGGGTATTCCCCAATTTGGTGTTACACTTGGCCTTTATGACCAGGCCACCATAGAGTTAGATGATTACAGAGGTTCTTTATACAACCCGAGAGTTTCTTTTGATAATGCCTGAGAGACATCTTAGAAGGGGACGAGCCTTATTACCCGAGCAAGTCCAAGGCGTCCAGCCTCTCTAATAGCCTGCGCTATCTTCACTGCCTGCTCGCATATACATTGATAGTGCGAGGGGATAGTTTTGGAGTGGTCACCCAGCTTGATGTATTTTATTTATGGGCCCTACATTAGAGGAGGAGGGTGGACATGGGGTATGTGTTAGCCAAGCAATGCAAGACTGTTACTGGGAACCTGAAGAAGACTTTTATCTGTTTCAGACCTTATATGACCAAGATTGCTAGGAGGATGGAGTTACTAGACAGAGCTCCACTAGATGAGTTAACGCTTGTGGGTGAGATGACCCTCTGCTGGCCTCTCTACTATGTAGCATGTGAGGATGATCACTCGGAGGACAATGGCCCCTGGGGCTAGAGTACAAACTTATTCGGTCGATAGCCCGGGCAGCTCGAGAGGAGCAGGGGGAGTACCCCTGATCTGCAGATATTCCTACCTCCTTCCGATCTTCAGCCTCATAAGCTCCTCAGCCATCTAATGTGCAGATTGATGAGCTGACTGCGAGATTTGATCGGATCACCGACATGCAACAACATGATACAGACAAGTTTAAGCAGGAGGTTAGAGTGCAGTTCCAGCAGTTTGATGCTAAACAGAGGCAGATTCTAGATTTGCTACATAGGAAGTTGGCCCAAGGAGACAGGATAGAGGCAGCCTTGCAGTAAAATAGGATGCACGATTTTGACTTTGCTGATTTTGGTGAGTATTTTCCACCTCCAGCAGTACCACCTTCACCACCACCACCAGCCCAGCAAGATGAGTAGGGCAGTATTTCTTCGTATTTATCTCTTTTCTTTTTTGTGTACTTATTATGTTGCTTCCCAACTCTTTTATACACTGCAATAGTGTGTCCTTCAAGTGTGGGGTGGGTAAGCCATTGTTTTGGTTTTCTTTTTCTTATATTTTTCGATTGTTATATTATTGATGATGTATATATTTAGGATACTTAGGATGTTTATTAGCTTTTTGTTTATCTTTGAAAGATTGATAGTTATAATTTTGAGCATGAGATTTTTCCTCCTTGTTGTTTATTGCTTTTAGAATATTATTGAGTAATTTTTAGTTTATCATAGTGGCTGGGTTAAACCAGTGTTACTTGACCATTCTTTAAGTTAGTTAATTTGAATTTGATTAGCTGTTGTGTTTTGTGTATGAATTGATTAAATGATTATTTGATTGATGGTATTTGAACACCTTATGCAAATGTACACACTTAAATTGTGAGTTTTTGAACCTAATTGAGCATACATCATAAATACTCCTTTTTATCTTATTTGAGTGTGCATTGTATTCTTCTTATTTCTAGAACTTGCTTGGTAATGCTTGTTGAGGTCACATGAACAATCAAATGTTATGAAATGATAAGGGCACTTAGGATTCACAATTGTAGCTTCATTGAGTTGTTAGGTAAAATGCCAGTTTTATTTTTACTTCGAATTCACTAAGTCCTTTAAAAAAAATTGCTTTAAATGCTCCCTTCAATCCAAAGTGATTATGTTATATTGTTTCTTCTTAAAAAAATAGTCAAGTGTTCATTCATTTCTCACTCTTTGAGCATCTTGTTTTAGAGACTTGGGAACTATAGTGAATTTAATTATCTTTATTTGGCATTTAGTCCTTTTCGAGCTGAAGTTGTGGGTAAGGCATTGCAAAAATCCAAAAATTAGTTACACCTCACTTCCAGATCTCCATACCTAAACCTAAGCCCCATTACAACCCTTGTAAAGACCCTTTGATTGTGATATTTGATTGTTTGCAGTAGCAGAGATGGGATTTATGAGCAAGCCTATGATAAGTAGGTTGAATATAATTACGTTGAGGGATTGATTACTACCATTTAAACAGCATAGACTGATCCCTTGTGAGGCATATGGTTTCTTGAATATTTGATGTTAAATTTACTATGTAATTTCTTCATACACTAACATGATAATTACTCTTGTTTAGATTGCTAGTTTAGTTTTTGGTTGAGTTTCAGTTTGGAATATATCGAATGTTGCTTAATTGTAATCAAATGCATGAACTTTAAGGAGGGTTCATTGTAAGCTTATGATCTAAATTATTGATTGCTTGAGGATAAGCAAAAGCTTAAGTGTGGGGTGATTTGATATTCTTGAAATTACACATGTTTGCATGCTTAATTTTGAGTTATTTTTAGAGTAATTTATGTGTTTTTATATTAGAATCACCCTGTTTTAGTTTTCTTTGTGTCTCAAGTGTTTTTCTAGGTACATCATTAAAGTTAGAGAGAAATAGGACCAAAATCTGGACGAATCGGGTGCGTTAGTCTATTCAACACACCCATGCTGTGGAGCACAGTCAGGGTCAGAGGGCGTGCTGAAATGCCTTACCTATGGTGAAAAGAAGCGATTTGCAATACGATTTTCAAGAGTGACACAGCCTAGGAGCATGTCCATGCTGAAGAGCACGGCCTAAATCCAAGTCGTGCTGAAGAAAGCCAAATGTAAACTTTCATATCAACACGGCATGGTCAGCATGGCCCAAATCCAAGCCGTGTTGGATTCCGAAACCTAAGTTAAAAGAAAAGAAAAAAGAAAGAGAGCGGGAGTGATGTGCATAGTTTTACACATATTTGCTTGCATATTATTGCGTATGTTCTTAGCAATTATTATGCTTTTATTCCTAGATCACCCATGTTTTGTGTTCTTTTGCATTTCAGGAGCATTTATAGGACCGTCATCGGTGTTTAAGCAATATAGATCAATACATGCGGAAACAGATGAGAATTCATCAAGATCGGACAAGAGCTCGCGTTGCACACATTGAGCACAGCCTGAGTCAAGGCCGTGCTGACCATCACGGCTTGGACTCTAGCCGTGACCAACCATTGAAACTTGGTCTTCAAAATAATAGTTTGGACACAGTTTTCGAGGCCACCATGGCCTCCACCACGGGACGTGGTGGCCAGCACCGGCAGGGGCACGGCCATGGTGAAAACCTACTTGGTGAGATCCACAGTTTCAGCACGGCCTTGACCACAGCCGTGCTGAAACAAATATATAAGGAAAATGAATTTTTTAGGGTTAGAAAAAAAAGGAGGGAGAGAGAGCCCTGGCAGCTGGTTCGGTTTTTGTACAGTGTTGAGTGCGGGAGAGAGTTGCAGAGAGGAAGAACCCCAGAATCGCAAGGTTCCGAGTGCAAAATAGTAGTGGAGCAATTCAAGAGGCAATTTGGGAGATTAATCGTAGTGTAGATCCAAATTTGGAGCTGTTCATCCAATTCGAGAGAAAAGGGTGTACATGTTTCATTTTCATTATTCTTCCATTGTAATTGATTTCCTAGTTATTTTAAACATGAAAGTGTTTAGCTAGATTGATTAAATCCATTAGGATTTCTTTACTATGTTGGCTTAATGTTATATTGTTGGATTGTTTGAGTTAGTTTTGTATTCTTCTTGTTTTCAGTATTAATAAGATAATGCATTATTCATGAGACGTTGTGAATTGTGGTGTTTAGATTGCTTTATGTGATTGAGAAGTCCATTTGGCAATTAGAATTTTGAATAGCAAGAACTGGTTAATAATCACTTAGAGATAAGGATAATTAACTAGCCGGATTAAGAATTAACAAAGCTTAATAGAAGCGGATTAAGGCTTAATGCTAATTTAAGAATCAATTGTTAGGAAGAGATTCCAACTTTAGGTTATTAGGTTTAGGAATTCGGTTATCGAGAGAGAGAAACTGAATTCAGTTAAGAATTCGTCCACGGGTAGCATAATTAGACTCATCAATCCTTTATCTTTTGTTTGATTGCCAACTAGTTTAGGTTCCCTTTGGGTTTGCTTTCTAGTCTTGGTTATTTCATTTATCTATTCATTCCTGCATCTCCCTTAGAAGTTAGCTAGTAGCTATTAGTTAGTTTAGAAATTACTCATCATTCATTTTAGGTTAATATAACAAAGAACAAAGAAGTAACTCTGGGCTTTCACTTTCCCGAGGAATATGACCTTAATACTCGCCATTAGTGCTAGACTGCATCGATAGGTTCACTGCCTTAGATTGTAGCTACATAAGTAGCCTATCAAGTTTTTGGCGCCGTTGCCGGGGACTATTTGAAAACTAGAGTGAAATTTGCTATTTGTTAATTTAGCCATTTTTTTATTATTTTATGGTTTTTATTTTTATTTATTTATTTATTTATTTTATTTGTACATATTTATTTAGTTTAAGTTTATGATTTAGGTAGTGAATGATAAGGAGGTTCAATGCTAAACTCTTTGTATGACACGTTGGAAAATAGGATCAGGAACCAAGAGAGTGCTAAAAATCGGGATACCCGTGCATCTTTAGAAACTCAAGTGGAATCGTTTTGCAGGGCTACCGATCAACTCTTCACTCCTATCCTTTCATCTCAAGTTTTTGTGAATTTTGTTGTGGTTTACATTTGAGTAATGATTGTCCATTGTGCAGTGATTTTACTCATTGTTCTTATAATTGTGAACAGGTGAATTATACGGGAAGTTGGCCAAATGACTCGTATGGAAGCACCTACAATAAAGAGTGGAGCACTCATTCACCCTTTGGATGGATCTTAGATGGCCAAGAACCACCAGGATCTCAGCAACCACATCAGCAACCTAATCTTGCACCTTCAACTCAAGATGAAGAGTTAGTGTTAGAGGAGCTGATGATGAGGTTCTTTATAAGTCTTGAGGATAGATTCCAACAAACAGAGAGGGTACTTGAAGGTCAACAAGCCTCGATTGAGAACATAAAGCATCAAGTAGGCTTGATCTTCAAGTTACTAACTGAAGAGCAATTAGGAACTCCATCAAACGCTACTGAATCCGAGGAACATTTGAGCGCTGTCACTTTGCGTTCAGGTGAGAATTTTTCTAGTTTATCTATTATGTTTGACGATGATGCTTATGTGCAAGACGATTTCTTGAACATGGAGATGGAACTAGAAAAGGAAGAGGCGAACATGATTCCTCTAAAAGACTATCAACAGAATGTGAGTTGATGATGCGAGTTGTAATTCTGAGGAATTTTGTTGGATTTTCCATAAGTCCCTTCGATGATGGAAGATGAGCACGAGTTATCCAATGAAGAAGTCTTGGAGGAGCTAGAGTTTCTTCTAGTAAGTGAACCAAGCCAAGGACTGGAGAAAACCATCGACATTCCTAAAGAAATTGCCTAACTGTCGATCCTTCCAATTGGTGAAACTCCGGCTTTCAAATTGGAAGAGCCCCTAGAGCATCATGACTACATCAACTATATGAGGAGCGAGTTTTTCCCATCATACTGGCAGCTTGCTTGACCGTCGGGAAGAGGATGGATGGTCATCAATCCCCACCGTTTGCTTTTCACCATGAGTCCAGCTAAGAAGACTCATCACATAAAAAAGAAGTGCTTTTGGGAGGCACCCCAATTTTTATCTTTAATTTCTAATATTTTAACCTTTTGTTTTGAAACATTTTATTAGTTTTAGTTTTCATATTTTATTTAATTTTTGTTTCAACTTCGATTTTATTTCTTTATTTTATTATTTTCAGATTCTACCGAGGAGGCACTGAATTTTCACTACATCAACATCGATGGATGATCAGGGCAGTCCCCTGGATATTTTTATTTTTCTGCAACTATTTACCTTATTTTTTATACATGTCATGCACTTGATTTGTATTGCCTTTGTTCTCTTAGTTGAGCATCCCATGCGGGGTATCCATAATATTTTACACTGAGGACAGTGTGTTCTTCAAGTGTGGGGTGGTTATGGGTAAACCTTTTAATCCTACTCTCTCATATGGTTTCTAGACATATCCAAAATTGCTATAGCTGGGTGTTATGTATTTTTAGGGGATGTTAGGACACTGTGTCTTTATGCACTTGAGTATGCTATTTTTGAGCTGATTGATGACTTTATTTATAGAATTGTAGTTACTTTTCTTTGTTGTTCATTGTCCTTGGAAAATAATTAATGGTGTTTTACATATCAGCCCTGCCGGTTTAAACCGATGTTATTTAATTATTTTTCGAATTGTCGAATTTTAACTTAGAACATTGATAATGTCGTATTCATGTGTTTCTTAAGTAATAATTCAATTAATAATGTTGCTAACCAATTGCACCTAATACCACACCTCAAAGTGAGATTTTGAGCCTGCTGAACATTCATTATACTTATGCTCTTTATATTTCTTGTTTGAGTGTGCATTGTACTTGACTTTGCTTCTAGAACTTGCTTTGTAATGCGTGTTGAAGTTACATGAATATTGTGAATACCATGAGATGATTTGGACGATTTAGGATTCACCACATTTGGCCAAAAGCCTACCCTTTATATTTCCATTAGTTAGCCAGTTTTGAGCCTTAACCCTTTCTTCATAACTTACACCTATACACTTCAATTATACCATTCTTTACATTTGTCTTTCCCCTACCCTTATGCTGGAATTTCTTTTTGTGATTTGCTCAAACTTATTTGGGATTAAAATGCCAGTTTCTATGTTGGTAAATTCACTAAGTCTTTTTTGATATTTTAGATGCTCCCTTTGATCCAAATTGTATTTGTTATTCTTTACGTTTATTCGAGTTGTATGTAGCGGTCGCTAATAAGCTGCTAGTTCATTATTCAAAAAAAAAGAGAAGAAAAAAATCTAATAAATAAAATTCTTTAATTATTTATCTCTTTATTGGATTTAGAGCATTTGTGAGCATTATTCTATGAAGTAGGGATTTTAGTGAATGATTCTTTTTGGATCTTAGGCATTTAATCCTTTGAGCATATACTATTGTTTATCACATGAATTCCAGCATTTTCACACTTCTTTCCAAATCTTTGTACCTTTACCTTAGCACCATTACAACCTCGGTAAAGACCCTTTGATTTTTTGGTATTTACTTATTCACAGTAGCGAAGATATGATTTCTGAGCAAGCCTATGGTGAGCGGGTTTTGTGCATTTGCTTTGAGGGATTTGTTTTTCACCTTATATACACTTTGAGTTACTTGAGTGATCCCGGTGAGGCACTGGTTCGTGATGTTTATATTGAGTTGTCATTTAAGTTATTCATGCATTAATATTATTTTCATTCTCTGTTAATGATTTACAATTTGATTTATGATTGAGTATCCTTTGAGATGTGTCGAATACTATCTGTTGTGGACTAGGGGCATAAACTGTAAGGAATTGTTAACTGCAGTTTTATGAGGTGAGTTGTTAATTGCTTGAGGACAAGCAATAGCTTAAGTGTGGGGTAATTTGATGTGCATAGTTTTACACATATTTGCTTGCATATTATTGCTTATGTTCTTAGCAATTATTATGCTTTTATTCCCAGATCACCTGTGTTTTATGTTCTTTTGCATTTCAGGAGCATTTATAGGACCGTCATCGGTGTTTAAGCAATTATAGATCAATACATGCGGAAACGGATGAGAATTCATCAAGATCAGACAAGAGCCCGCGTTACACACATTGTGCACAGCCTGAGTCAAGGTCGTGCTGACCATCACGGCCTGGAGCCTGGCCGTGACCAACCATCGAAACTTGGTCTTCAAAACAATGGTTTGGGCACAGTTTCTGAGGCCACTACGGGCCGTGCTGGCCAGCAATGGTGAGGGCACGGCCATGGTGAAAACCTACTTGGTGAGATCCACAGTTTCGGCACGGCCTTGACCACGGCCGTGCTGAAACAAATATCTAAGAAAAATGAATTTTTTAGGGTTAGAAAAAAAGAAGAAGGAGGGAGAGAGAGCCCTGGCGGCTGGTTCGGTTTTTGCACAATGTTGAGTGCGGGAGAGAGTTGCAGAGAGGAAGAACCCCAAAATCGCAAGGTTCCGAGTATAAAATAGTAGTGGAGCAATTCAAGAGGCAATTTGGGAGATTAATCGTAGTGCAGATCCAGATTTGGAGCTGTTCATCCAATTCGAGAGAAAAGGGTGTACATGTTTCATTTTTATTATTCTTCCATTGTAATTGATTCCTAGTTGTTTTAAACATTAACATGTTTAGCTAGATTGATTAAATCCATCGGGATTTCTTTACTATGTTGGCTTAATGTTATATTGTTGGATTGTTTTAGTTTTGTATTCTTCTTATTTTCAGTATTAATAAGATAATGCATTATTCATGAGACGTTATGAATTGTGGTGTTTAGATTGCTTTATGTGATTGAGAAGTCCATTTGGCAATTAGAATTTTGAATAGCAAGAACTGGTTAATAATCACTTAGAGATAAGGATAATTAACTAGCCAGATTAAGAATTAACAAAGCTTAATAGAGGCAGATTAAGGCTTAATGCTAATTTAAGAATCAATCGTTAGGAAGAGATTTCAACTTTAGGTTATTAGTTTAGGAATTCAATTATCGAGAGAGAGAAACTGAATTCAGTTAAGAATTCATCCATAGGTAGCATAATTAGACTCATCAATCCTTTATCTTTTGTTTGATTGCCAACTAGTTTAGGTTCCCTTTGGATTTGCTTTCTTGTCTTGGTTATTTCATTTATCCATTCATTCTTGCATATCCCTTAGAACTTAGCTAGTAGCTATTAGTTAGTTTAGAAATTACTCATCATTCATTTTAGGTTAATATAATAAAGAACAAAGAAGAAATTCTAGGCTTTCACTTTCCCGAGGAATACGACCTTGATACTCGCTATTAGTGCTAGACTGCATCGACAGGTTCACTGCTTTAGATTGTAGCTGCATAAGTAGCCTATCAGGGAGGCAGAGAAAAAGATAGAGAGAGAACTTTGGGATATTCAAGAGAAACCTTGAGAGCAACCCTTAAGACGATCAAGAAGAGGAAAACGGAGACCAATGCCACTTCAAAATCATCCAGATAGCTGCTCTTGAGGATTGGATCGAAGATTCAAAGAAGAAGGAGCACTTGAGCTGTAGAGATTGGATCCAGAGTTATTCAAGAGTGGATAGCATCTCACCATTTGAGAAAATGGTGTTCATGTTCTTTTAGATTCTTGTTTACCTTGTATTCAATTCTTATATTAATTTAATCATGAATATGTGTAACTAATTCTGTTAAACCCATTTGGGGATGATCTTTAGTCATGCTAGGCTTGTTTTGTACTTACGTGATTAGATTGTTGATTTAAGATTGTAGTTTTCATTCAAGTATAATAAAATCTATTGTTTCTTCTTCATTGTTGAACCAATTTGAGAACTCCTTTGTAATTGAGAAATTCAATTGAGTTTGGACAACTGCTTGTGTGATTAAGTGATATGCATCTTAAAGATAAGTGTAATAACTTACTGGAATAAGAACTAAGCATTCTTATTAGTGGTAATATAGAGATTAATACTATTCTTAAATCAATTGTTAGGAAGAGATTCCAACTTTAGATCATAGGGTTAGGAATTAGATCTTTAAATCAATTTTCTTGAACATGATGGTTGCTTTAAGATCCATATAGTCCTCGTAGAGAACAACAAGTTGGAATCTAATAGGGGCTTCCAATTCCTTGATAGCTTCTTGAATGGCCGAGACAACCTTACTACCTTCAACATTGATGGTTACTATCTCACCTTCACGAGGGAACTTGGCCTTCTAGTGTATAATAGAAGGAACTCCTCCCAGGATATGAAACTATGGCCTACCCAATAATAAAGCGAAGGTTATTGGGATGTCCAAGACAGTAAATTCCATCCTATAGGACCCATTTTTACTAGTGTTGAAAACTTTCCTTCCACGTATATCTTTGTCTCGGCATAAACACTTATAACATGTATGATGGCTTCAGGTTGTTATTGTGATTGTTATGATCTAAATGAGTTGAGTATATTATTGAATCAGGTGTTTAAACTCTTGAAATCACTAGCATAAACTTCTTTTGATAGGGGGAGAAATCAATCTTAAAATAATTGTTTATCACCATCAAAAAGAGGGAGAATGTTGAACCTTGAGGGTTATTAATCCCATTTTGATAATTACAAATAACTACAAATGAATAATCTTATATTTGAGTGTTTATGTGCAAGGAAATTAGTTCTTCTAAGACAGGGCAGATTCATGCCCGTGAAACTTTAGTTTTGCAGAGATGAAGAGTTCTCGCCTTAAACAACAAAAAATATAATAGCATTCACGACATCCTTCCCAGCCGTGAAATACATCCAGGATTCTATAGGACCCATTTTTACTAGTGCTGAAAACTTTCCTTCCACGTCTCTCTTTGTCTCGGCATAAACACTTATAACCATGTCTAATGGTTTCATGTCTTTCGTAGTCATCTCTAGCTTAAGGAGTATGCGAGAAGGACACATATTAATAGTTGGCCCATCATCCTCCATCACACATAGGATTCTTTTCTCGTTCACCTCTGTTGCAATATATAGAGCCTTATTATTGTCTCTTCCTTCTAGAGGTAGGTCTTCATTCGAGAAAGTGATCATCCCAACAGTTTTGTTAGTTACCAATTTTGATAATTTCCTTAGGAGTAGCTATTATAATTATGGTGATGCCAGATAAGGCCTGAATTAGGGCCTTCTTATGATTCAATGAGTGCATCAGTAGCTTCTAGATGTCGGTTGTCTGCTTATCTTTCTTCAGTTTCTCTAACAACCTTTGTCCCCTTCTTCAGATGATTTCTCAATTTGTTTCACCTCTTGTTTTCCCATGTCTTCCCCCTTACCACTGGCTTAGTTTCTTTAGCAGGGTCGCTACTCGCATAGATATCTTTTGCCGCATTGTCTCAAACCTCATACTCATCCCCGGAGCTATATCAAATGTTGATAGCCATCATTAACTTCTTTTCACCCTCCTTCCATACCTTTAGAAGGTAAGAATCACCACCGCTTGATCATCGTCATCTGATCCCTAACCACTCAGCGCAACATCCTTAATCCAAATATCGATCGAAGGAGGCTTTGAATAACGAACTTTGAAATTAAATTTGCCCAAAGGGCTGCCCTAGTAGGTATTCATATTCATACCGAGGAAGTTGCTCCACTCACCACCCCCCGCAATCTATTAAGTCTTGAATTTCATGCTTGAGATTGTTATATTAGTCCATCACATGCCAGAAAACCTAATGATACTTATAATATTGATCATTGTGAGGGTTAAGACCACTTCTCGGTGCTTGTTGCTTGAGTTTCCCATTCATCATTAGATGTTAGAATACCATAGATAATGGTGCCCCTAACTCGATAAAGGTTCTTTTTTTGCTTCTTGGCTCTAGCTTTGGCTCGAGCTGGAGTATGTCTTGAAAAGAGTTTCATTACCTCCTCTTCACTGAAGTTAGGGGTCATCATGGACACTTGGTTAGGGTGGTGTATTATTGTAGTTTGGTAGGGGTTTCCTCTTTGTGCTAGACTGGTCTGGTCAGTTACTTTTATAGTGTTAATGAGGTCTTAGATTTATGCTTAAGCAGGATGTAGTTATCTGTGTGGTGGCCGGGTGCTTAGTGGAATTTACAGTAGGTGTTGGGTTTGTAACCAAGTGCATTAGGGTTAGGTGGATTCTTGAGAGTGGTTGGTTGGAGAACTTCCTTGATTATTAGACAGCATTCACATCTAGGATTCTACTCCCTCCAGCTTAGTAACTCGGTCTTCCCCCGATTCATATAGTCTTTCTTTTTTCATTCTCTATCTTTTTGACCTGAAGCCCGTCATCATATAGATACATAAAGGTCTTTGGGTTCATCATTTATAGCCTTTCGACCCATCTTGGAAGGATATTTCAGACCACCATATGTACTTGGTTCTTTTTTCAAAGGGCTTATTCTTCATCAACCTACCTAGTCAAGAAACTAGAGAATGACTCATTTGGCTTCTGCTTGATGGACTCTAGATCCTTGATTGATATTTTCAAATGAGTGTTGTAATCATATTGCTTAACAAAAGAATTACATAATCCACACCATTCAGCTTTGGCGGATTTTTCTAATCCATGATACCAGTTTACAACGGGTCTTTCTAGGGACAAATAAATAGCTTAATAATTTGGGGCCTACTTAGCTGAGTAGTTCCTATAATGGTAACATATTGCTTCAAATGAACTCTCGGATCACCAGTCTTGTTAAACTTGTTCATCTGGGGCTTCTTGAACATCTTAGGTAGCGTGTCTTCACTCGTCAAAACCAGCTCTTGAAAATCATAGGTTTGGTCCAAACCCTTTGATTTTTAGCATGCCTTGCATCTTGTCAAGCCTAACACTCAAGCCACTCATAACTTTATTAATGGCAAGGGCAGTCTCCCTTTTGGCCTAGTCTAGTACGAACTCAACAAAATCCTAGAAGTTTTGAGCACTCCTCTTCTAGTAGGGTCTTCGGCATTAGTAGCGGTTGTGTCAACAACCGAGTAGTAGCAACAATTTCAGCTGCTATTACAGCTAGGTCGACAGCAACATGAGGATTATCTACCGTAAGAGCTACTAGTGCAACTGGGGCAATAAGCGGGCCTCAATTCGCAGTCATTCCAGCTAAAAGCTGTTAGAGCTCCTCCCAAATCACACCCCTCAAATCGTCTATGACAACATTCTTGAGGATCTCAACATCCTACTCATTAGCTCTTCCATTGGCCATTTCCAATGTCATTTCGATCTCGGTCGAAGAAACTTGATGCCTTGGTCTCTCAAGGAACTCTAGCATAGTTCAGATTCTTAGTGAGATGGGTACTTTTTCCAGCCTTTCACTTCTTGTCTCTTCTAACCCAAAGGAGAGTCTATATGTCTAAAAATAAGGTGTTAATATGATGCATACAATGCATTATATGCATGATACACGTGTAATGCATAAAGACAAGGAAAAAGTTAGTAAACACAAGATATTTTACACGTTGCTATACAGAGTATCACTCTAACCTTATTACTCCCTCACAAAGTTCATAGTGAGTCTTTCTATCAACAGGGGGATAGTAGGCCCAGCGTACATGCTATAAGCTCTCAAAGCATATTAAAGCAAACAAGGTGATTCTTTTTTTCAGTAGGAGTATAAAGCCTGCATATTGTCGGGCCTAGGCCTGATTCTACATATTTTTAGGCCAAGGCTTTCTAATATGTAGGGTTAAGTATTTATAGAAAAAAGCATCTCAAATAGCAAGCAAAATGGGTTCCTAGGGAAAATTGCTACTATTATTACCATGAGTTGAGTCTTGGGTAAGGATAAAAGGATCCCATAGGTACAAAGTGTTCTTGCTTGGCTTGTCTCTTCACCTAAAGGTCTATGCAACGAAGGAAATTCACTCATTACTTGTGAGTGCTGGTTAGTAGTGTCTCGATTCTAAGGTTCAAGTGGAACCAAAGAACCACTAACTGATGCCATCGAGGTTTTTGGGACTAAAAAGTAACCATGCAAATAATGCAAGATGATCTCTTTAAATAATAAAATTAAAGACAAAGATACATTGGAATAAAATTCTCTTTTTCTTAGCAGAGTTGCCACTATGGGCAGCGGTTTCGGATGCGCACTTAAGTGTCTCTAGCAACTACGGCACTGCAAGGCTTTTCAATATAATTGTAAATACGCTAACTAATCATAGAGACTAGCGCGGAGATAGGAGTTACACCTGGATAATTCTCTAAGATACTTTTACTAATTGAGTGGTGTTTTATCTTCCGTAAGAAAGTTTCGCCACATCTAGAGATGGATCCGGAAGCCAGCTTTCTTATTTGTGTATCTAAGTCTTTAATTTTATTATTTATTAGGCTATTCCCTATAAATGCAACAGTTATATTTCTACAAGCATCCATTATAGCATTTGAGGTCTTCTTAAGTCTAATCCTGTATTATTAAGCCCAGTCCATTTTTTATTTATTAGCCTACTTAACTAATTAATTATGTACAAGGTTCACTTAGTCTAGCCCAATTACAAATTATGTATTTAATTCCATCCTTTAAGCCTAAATACCTTTTATGCTGAGGCCTATTTGGGTGATCTTAAATATAATGTGGCCCAATTAATTTAGTTAAAGTATGACAAAACCCACTAAATTTATATGAATTTTAAATTTAAGCCCATTTCACCATCCTTTAACCTAATGAATTATTTTTTCATGTTAAGGTATAATTTTAACCTAAAGTCTATATGTCCAGTTTTAATTAGGCAATCACATAGCAAATATTTGGCATCCATAAATACAATATAGGAATTAAAGTGCAGGAAATTAAATTAGCTATTACAACCCTCCTACAACTAAAAAATTGAAAGAAAAACACCAAAAATTAAGGTATAGTGTATAAAATGGATGAATTGCACAAAGATTCTAAAGTTAGGGCCTAAAATGGTACAGAGCCGATCGGCTCTAAGGCTTTCCTTTAGTTGGTTCTGTGATTTTCTTGAAGTTCTCATGCCTTGGAGCTAATTTTACATGCACAAAGGTCTAAAAACGATTACATACATGAAATAATGAAACAAAGTATAGAATACAAATTAAATAGACTAAAACATAAAAAAAATAAATTAACATAAACACAGATAAAGAACAAACAGATAGAAGACGAAAACATCTTGCACGGCAGATTCTAGATTTGAACATACAACCCTAGAACTCTCATATAATTACATAATCATTCATAAAACGGAGACAAATCATATAATAATCCTGCTAATCATTAGATTCAAAATCTAGCACATTCATGTTATCATATTCAAATCCTAATGCATATCATATTATCATAAGCCCAATTAAATCAAAAACATGTTAATTCATGAGAAATCCTAATCTATCCCAATACATATCATATTATCATAAGCCCAATTAAATCAAAAATATGTTAATTCATGAGAAATCCTAATCTACTCGTGCAAATTAAAATAAATCATTCAAAGATTAACCTAAACATGATTCTAGAATTATAAAAAAAACAGTAAGGGAAAGAGAGATTGATGATGCTGAATGTGGGGGAACCCCCAAGCTGCCACCATTAAATAATGATCTTCGAGTCTCTAGAGATGATGAGGTAGTGGAATCAAAGAACGGTTATAATATAATGCTGCTTGAGTTTGAAAACTCTTATGTCATTCAAAAAATTTCCCAATTTGAGTTCTTCCCTAGTGGCCTATGACAGAACTTACCAAAAAGCCTTGTCTTTTAAGAACGTATTTTTTTTAATATTTTTGCTTTTCCAATAATAATTAATATTTGCTAAAGATTAATTGAGAATTTGTGAAGCTAGAATTAGGTTATAATGATGTTTATACAGAATTAGGATTTTTAGGAAATTATAAAGGAGTTGACAGATCCAAATCCATTTTAAAATTTGAAACAAAAGGATTTTTTTCATCAATTATTAATATCCAATAAATATTTTTAAAATTTAAATAAATATCAATAAAATCTATCAACTATCATTAAATACCTTATATAAAATTTTTTTTTTTACCAATTTTAGTATTTTAGTTAAAAAATACGAGTAAAATGATGTCAAATTTTGGAAAATAGCCAATTGGAACTATGTATAGCTAACCGGCTATGGACAGAGTCGATTAGGCTCTATGCTAACCTAGTTGGCTCTGTGTAGAGCCGATTCGGTTATATGCAAAGCCTATTGGCTTCAAGTGTATAAGATTCTGAAAATTTTGACGATTTAGTCCCTGAACTTGTAAAAAACTGTTGTTTTATCCTTCAAACTTAATTAGGTCTAAATTGATTCTAGAGAAAGTAATTTTTGTTCAATTATTCTTAATCCTAACATGGATTCAACCGTCCTCAATCTCCGAGACTCAAGAAAAGTAGTAACTTTCATCATATGATTTTCTATGATTCCCTCGATATTTGGATCCGGAAAATGGGTGTTGACACTAATTATATGAGATCAATTTAAATTAAGTTTTTATTAATAATTTTAATAAGAATCATATTGTTCAAATAAAAAATAAATTAATTAAATCAACTATCAACCGATGATAAAAATTCTAAAATAAAGCTGATAAAATCAACAACTAATTAGCATCAAATGAGTTATCAACTCCTTATTTTTAAATTTTACCAAACGAATTTCATAATCAAACAATCACTTAGTAAGCTGTTGATTTACTTAAAATTGGTCGTACTTTATAAAATTATAATTTTTCTAAACGAAAAGAATTATGAGATAGTTATTTTAATTTAAAAATATAAATACATTATTATCTATCATGAAATGCTAATTCTTTTATTACAAAAATTACTTTTTTTGGTTAACTTAATAATTATTTTAGTAAGTTATTAATTTATGTAAAATTAACAATATTTTCCCGCTATTGTGATTTTTACATAACTAAAAGATTATAACAACTTATTTTAATTTATAAGAAATTATCATTTTTTTCATAAATGTTTTTAATTGTGATTACATAAAAAATATTTTTCCTTAACAACTCTTTTATCATATGTTTTTTTTTAAATCGTCAGTGTCAGCACCTATTTTTCAAATCTAGATATCGAGAGAATTACAGAAAATTTGATGATAAAAGTTAATGCATTTCTCGAGTTTTGGAGATTAAGGAGGGGCAAATCTGAATGAAGGATGAGAATAATTGAACTCAATATTACTCTTCTAAAATTAGTATGGAACCAATTGATAAAAAAAAACTTTAAGAGGTGAAACTGTAGTTTTTACAAATTTAAGGACTAAATTGTTAAATTTTTTGAAACTTTTTTGCCCCTGGAGCCAATCGGCTCTATGAACAAATGAATCAGTTCTACATATAGCCAATCGATTTAGCATGGAGCTGAATCGACACTGTATAGTGCCTATAGCTCTACACATTGCTGATTGGCTTTTTTAGGAATCTGACATCGTTTCATGTATATTTTTGACCTAAAAATAAAAAAATCGGCAAAATAAGTTTTTAAAAGATATATATGGTAATTATTGGGATTTTAAAATTTTTTAATGATAATTATTTGAATATAAAAGATTTAATCCTTTTTTATTTGACATTAATCTGATAAAGAGGAGGGATAATTACAAGTTTACTTTTTCAAATAATTAAATAAATATCTATATTTTCTAGGGTTTCCTAACCCTATTGCTATAGTTAGATTGATACATCTTGATGGCTCACTAAACACGACTAACAATCCACAGGAAAGTGCGTCTATCAAACGTAATCTAGCAATATCAAGTATCTGTAACACCCGGAATTTTTATATATTTAATAAATGAGTTATTTTCTATACCCAATTAGTTTGAAATTTTAAGAAATTATTCAAGTAAACTATTTGAGAAATGATTATATTTTGGTTATTCAAAATTTTCCCAAATGCATATTTATATAAGTAAAATTATATATTGGAAAATTATGGTAGAATTGTAAAGGATGTTTATAAAAGAATTTTGGGAAAATTGGTATTATAATTGATTAGTAGTATTAAATTTTAAGTTGGAAATTGATTATTTAATTTAATTGTGTGTTAGACTAAATTGGAAATCTATTTTGGAATAAGGATTAAAAGTATAATTTTAAATTTGTGAGCTTGGTATTTTTGTAAATAAATATGTCGGTCAGGGGTATTTTTATAATTGTGTATTTTCAATAATTCGGATTTGGCCCAAATTAAATAGTTAGGGGCTTAATTGAAGGCTAAAAAGAAGTTTGGGGGTCAAATTGGAATTACGGGATGAGATTGTAAGTAATTAAGAAAGTTGAGGGACCAAGTTGTAATAAGGAAAAGTTCGGGGGCCTAATGTCGATATTGAAAGAAAGAAAAGAAGGATCGGGGAAGGAAGAGAGGAAGAGAGAGAGAGAGAGAGCCGAAGAAGAAGGAGGAGCTGCGGTGGCGTGCGTCGTCGGAGCGACTTGGAAGGCTGACGGCCGGCGTGGCGACGGCAGGCGGCGGCTCTCGCGAGGAGGAAAATGGCCGAAGCTTCCTTGCCGTCGCAGCGTTCCGTCGGTGGTTGTTGATCTTAGTGCCGATCGACTCCTCATGACTTCGGCTTTGTTTTGGCGGAGGCGGTGTCGACAGTGGTGGCCGGAATCGGAGATTCACTATGGAGAGAGAAAATGGTGGCGGTAGAGGTTTTTGGGTTTTTCCGGCGAGATCCGTGGGAGGATGGACGATCGGAGGGCATATCCCGACTCTCCTGCCTCAAGCTTCGGCGTACCGGTTTCGTGGCGATCGGGCTTCGTTTGCGAATCGATGGTCGAGATCGTCCATAAATCTCTCCCGGATGATCGGGTGTCGATCGGAAAATCGGGCGGGGATCGTCATCGGTAGCGTCGTTGTGAGTCCGATGGTGTGTTCGGATCGTCGATCGGACTGTGGCGGCTGGAGGCGAGTCGATCGAGCGATCGAGCGTCTCGGTAATTATCTTTGGCCCGTTAATTTTAGAAATTCTTGGTTTAATTGTGTCTATTGGATTATATTGAGTATTTGATGATTTTTGTGAGTCAAAATATTTGTCTGTCGATTGGCTGCCATAGTCGTATTTTGTCTTTGTGTGGCGAGTCGGGAAATAGTGAAGTTTGGGGACCCGACTCCGTTGTTTTAATTGTTGGATATTTGGAGTATTTTCCGGCAGTCTGGACCCGTTTTACGGGGGTAATGTTCGTGTTGTAGGGAGGTTCTCACTGAATTTTCGTGAGTTCTGAGTCGAGATTCTTAGACAGTCAGTCCTAGGAATCTAGACCTAGGATCTATTGTAATTGTTTCATCGTTTTGATAAATTGTTTTCCGTGACTAGATTGTCAGTTCGTTCCGCTCGCTCCTACCGAGGCACCGGAGCAGAGCTAGGAGGTCGCCAAACCTATGAGTTAAAGTCATTTAATCATTGCACTATTGCTAAGTCTGATTTTAATATGCTATTTTGGAAGTTTATGTTTAACATGGTTATTAATATCTCAACATAAATAATTTTACTGGATTATTAATTATTGAAGATAATATAAGTATTATTATAGTAATGTTATAATAATACAAACGTTATTATTTTTCCTCACGAGTTACATGATGTCTTACTCTTAATTGTTAATTGTTATTTTGATATGGTTGAATGGCTTCATTATACAATGATATTTATTAAATGGATGATTGTGTCTTGGGAAACGTGGCTTGTAGAACATGCCACTTTGATGGGTTACATCGGGACCGCGTCTTGCCGGTGATGATCATGGACATGTAATAAGATTTTCATGGGTTTGCCCTAGTCGAGCATGGCTCTGGGCTGATTTGTGTAAATTAGGAGGTAAGGTCCCTGGTCGAGCATTGCTCTCGGGGCGGCTTATTTGGATACTTAAGTGACCGGTGGAGGTAAGGTCCTGGTCGAGCATTGCTCTCGGGGCGCCCGATCTTATTGGATTAAGAGAATCGAATGGCTACTAGATTTCTTATTTGGATACTTAAGTGACGGTGGAGGTAAGGCCCCCGGTCGAGCATTGCTCTCGGGGTGCCAGTCTTATTGGATTAAGAGAGCCAAAATGGCTGTTAGAATTTGGGGTTAGGGTTCTACTGAGCCACTCGTCCCGTAAAAGTAAAAATATATTTTTTTATTTATTCATTTATTTATTTATTATGGTATGATTATAATATGGATTGTATTTACGTGCATGGTTGATATATTGATTCGAATGATCAATATTTTCTGTGAAGAAAGTAATAGGGTATGATTATAGTATGATTGGTATTTATGTGCATGATTTGATATACTGATTTGAACAATCTATGTTTTCTGAGAAGAATGCAATAGTTCCTAGATTATTTGATTTTAACTCACTCGAGGGCCCAGCGGTCTCATTTCTTATTTTGATTCGTGATCGTTAGTCCTCCATGACTTTTATTGTGACTCCTTCATCATCGGGTGATGTATTTGATTTGGTATGTAAATTGGTAAATCTTAGATTCTCCGCAGTAGTAATAGTAGATGTATCAGTTGTAAATTTTCCGAGTTTCAGGTCTCGCCTAGTTTTTCTGGCAGACCGAAGTATTTATGTAGAGCGTAGCTGTTAAGATAAATTGTGGCTTTAATAATATTAATTTGAGATGAGATTTGTTTAAGTTAGTGAGTGTCAGGCTTACTACAGGTTTCGGTGGCCTTAAGCCTACCCATTCCCTAGTGCCGGTCACGGGCCCACGGGTGGGGTCGTGACAAAGTTGGTATCAGAGCTTAGGTTTAGATTTCCTTCGACCTAAGTTGAGATTTTTTTCTTGGTACTGCGGAGTTAGGATCAAGTCTGTCTTGTTGTTTTCATTGACTCCAGTGTCTCAGCCTTCTCTGTTAGAGAGTCAGTCTTTCCTTTCTCGTAAGCTTGTCTTTGGTGCTGTGCTGAGAATGAGCTTTGTAGCGATGGGAAGATTCGAAGCGTGGTAGACTCGTGCTGTTTCTTCAAGTGATTAGTGTAGTCCGCCTTTAGAAGCTTTGATTGTTGTTTCGATGATGGGCACCGTAGTCAGTTTTAGTGTAGAGCGTGGTTGCAGTCGTGTCATGGACTGCCTCGTCATCGCATCAGGCATCGTCTTTTTTAGTAGCGCCGAAGGTAGTGCCTGGGAAGTCGAGCGGATGTCAGCTATTATGGTTGAGTTTTGTGGTTGTAAGAAGCTTAAGAAAGATGGCAGGAGTATTTTCGGACGCTCAGAATCCAGAGAAACTTAAACGAACATTATTTATTTTTCTAAGTAGAACAAGTGTTTTAAAATACAATATTGCGCCCAGTCCCGTAAGAATGCATTATGGCATTTCACTGTTAGGCATGCATAAATTCATTTTAGGACATGCATCATACATCATGCATTGCAACCCTTGGTGATAGGGGGCATCATCACCCTGGCGCGCGATATTGTAGAATTTTATATAAAGAAAAATGACTAGAGATTTTACGATTTTGTAAAAGTGTTTTTCAAGATAATAAAGCTTTTATCAGTGATGATTATAAAGTAAGTAAAGATGTAATTTTTCAAAGTAAATAGTGTTAGCTTGAGAATTCTCTGGATGACGAGTTGAGTTGTTGAGAGAGTGAGTATGTGGAGCTGTAGGCCTCATGTTAGATAATAAAGGACGCTTTTGGATTTCAGTCAAGGAGGAATCTTGTGTCAGGATGGTATGTGTCGGTTGATGCGATCAGATGGATGTTATATCGAGGATGATGTGATGTAGATGTTAAGGATTTTTCTGTACGTGCAAGGGGCACGTCATTAGGAAGGAAATTTGGTGAGTGGATTTTTGGCAGGATCAGAATTGGCCTTTCTTGTGTGGAACCTTTAGTTTTATCGGCAGGTTAGTGAGGTGGCATGTAAGATGGACTTGCCACCAAGTATTAGTAATGTTCTCTGAGGTTAAATCCAGTTGTTTGTAAGTCTGAGTTGAGGAAGTGTATTTTCGATCCTTTGCTCGTGTTGGACCCTTAGTGTGTGGAAGCAAGTGAAGATTTGGTTTCCGAGGAGTAGTAAGTGAGGATCGCGGATTTTCAGGTTCGCCAGTTTTATTTAAGGGTTTTGTCGATGAGTCTTGTGGTTTGTTTCTGCCGAGGAAAGTTTCCGAGAAGCCGGGTTGGAGATGAGAGGTTCCTAATTAGTTTCAGTCGTAAGTGAAGCCCCTTTTCTTTTAAAATTCGAGGTCAAATTTTTTTAAGGGGGGGAGAATGTAACACCCGGAATTTTTATATATTTAATAAATGAGTTATTTTCTATACCCAATTAGTTTGAAATTTTAAGAAATTATTCAAGTAAACTATTTGAGAAATGATTATATTTTGGTTATTCAAAATTTTCCCAAATGCATATTTATATAAGTAAAATTATATATTGGAAAATTATGGTAGAATTGTGAAGGATGTTTATAAAAGAATTTTGGGAAAATTGGTATTATAATTGATTAGTAGTATTAAATTTTAAGTTGGAAATTGATTATTTAATTTAATTGTGTGTTAGGACTAAATTGGAAATCTATTTTGGAATAAGGATTAAAAGTATAATTTTAAATTTGTGAGCTTGGTATTTTTGTAAATAAATATGTCGGTCAGGGGTATTTTTGTAATTGTGTATTTTCAATAATTCGGATTTGGCCCAAATTAAATAGTTAGGGGCTTAATTGAAGGCTAAAAAGAAGTTTGGGGGTCAAATTGGAATTCTGCGGGATGAGATTGTAAGTAATTAAGAAAGTTGAGGGACCAAGTTGTAATAAGGAAAAGTTCGGGGGCCTAATGTCGATATTGAAAGAAAGAAAAGAAGGATCGGGGAAGGAAGAGAGAAGAGAGAGTAGAAGAAGGAGGAGCTGCGGTGGCGTCGTCGTCGGGCGACTCTTGTGGTGGCCGTGATGCAGGCGTCAAGACACCGGTGACGACAGCGGCTCTCGTGCGAGGAGGAAAATGGTCGAAGCTTCCTTGCCGTCATGGCGTTCCGGCGTCGGTGGTACATTGATCTTAGTGCCGATCGACTCCTCGCGGCCCTCGGCTTTGTTTTGGCGTGGCCGGAATCGGAGATTCACGGTGGAGAGAGAAAATGGTGGCGGTAGGGTTTTTGGGTTTTTCCGTGAGATCCGGCCGGAGGATGGACGATCGGAGGGCATATCCCGACTCTCTCCGCTTCAAGCTTCGCGAATGGCACCAGTTTCGTGGCGATCGGGCTTCGTTTGCGAATCGATGGTCGAGATCGTCCGCAAATCTCTCCGGATGATCGGGTGTCGGATCGGAAAATCGGGCGGGGATCGTCATCGGTAGCGTCGTTGTGAGTCCGATGGTGTGTTCGGATCGTCGATCTGACTGCCGGAGGCAAGTCGATCGAGCGATCGAGCGTCTCGGTAATTATCTTTGGCCCGTTAATTTTAGAAATTCTTGGTTTAATTGTGTCTATTGGATTATATTGAGTATTTGATGATTTTTGTGAGTCAAAATATTTGTCTGTCGATTGGCTGCCATAGTCGTATTTTGTCTTTGTGTGAGTCGGGAAATAGTGAAGTTTGGGGACCCGACTCCGTTGTTTTAATTGTTGGATATTTGGAGTGTTTTCCGGCAGGTCCTGGACCCGTTTTACGGGGGTAATGTTCGTGTTGTAGGGAGGTTCACTGAATTTTGGTAGTTCTGAGTCGAGATTCTTAGACAGTCAGTCTAGGAATCTAGACCTAGGATCTATTGTAATTGTTTCATCGTTTTGATAAATTGTTTTTCGTGACTAGATTGTCAGTTCGTTCCGCTCGCTCCTACCGAGGCACCGGAGCAGAGCTAGGAGGTCGCCAAACCTATGAGTTAAAGTCATTTAATCATTGCACTATTGCTAAGTCTGATTTTAATATGCTATTTTGGAAGTTTATGTTTAACATGGTTATTAATATCTCAACATAAATAATTTTACTGGATTATTAATTATTGAAGATAATATAAGTATTATTATAGTAATGTTATAATAATACAAACGTTATTATTTTTCCTCACGAGTTACATGATGTCTTACTCTTAATTGTTAATTGTTATTTTGATATGGTTGAATGGCTTCATTATACAATGATATTTATTAAATGGATGATTGTGTCTTGGGAAACGTGGCTTGTAGAACATGCCGCCTGATGGGTTACATCAGGACCGCGTGCGCACCGGTAATGATCATGGACATGTAATAAGATTTTCATGGGTTTGCCCTGGTCGAGCATGGCTCTCTGGGCTGATTTGTGTAAATTGCCGGAGATAAGGTCCCTGGTCGAGCATTGCTCTCGGGGCGCCAGTCTTATTGGATTAAGAGAATCGAATGGCTACTAGATTTCTTATTTGGATACTTAAGTGACCAGACTGGAGGTAAGGTCCCTGGTCGAGCATTGCTCTCGGGGTGACAGGCTTATTGGATTAAGAGAGCCAAAATGGCTGTTAGAATTTGGGGTTAGGGTTCTACTGAGCCACTCGTCCCGTAAAAGTAAAAATATATTTTTTTATTTATTCATTTATTTATTTATTATGGTATGATTATAATATGGATTGTATTTACGTGCATGATTGATATATTGATTCGAATGATCAATATTTTCTGTGAAGAAAGTAATAGGGTATGATTATAGTATGATTGGTATTTATGTGCATGATTTGATATACTGATTTGAAAAATCTATGTTTTCTGAGAAGAATGCAATAGTTCCCAGATTATTTGATTTTAACTCACTCTCGGGGTAGCGATCTCATTTTCTTATTTTGATTCATTGTTATTAGTCCTCCGACTCTTATTGATAACTGACTCCTTCATCATCGGGTGATGTATTTGATTTGGTATGTAAATTGGTAAATCTTAGATTCTCCGCAGTAGTAATAGAAGATGTATCAGTTGTAAATTTTCTGAGTTTCAGGTCTCGCCTAGTTTTTCTGGCAGACCGAAGTATTTATGTAGAGCGTAGTTGTTAAGATAAATTGTGGCTTTAATAATATTAATTTGAGATGAGATTTGTTTAAGTTAGTGAGTGTCAGGCTTACTACAGGTTTCGGTGGCCTTAAGCCTACCCATTCCCTAGTACCGGTCACGGGCCCACGGGTGGGGTCGTGACAGTATCAATGTCGTATCCCACGGAAACTGAGAAGCTACTGCTACTATATTATTCCTATTATCTAACCGATCAAAAGGAGGCGAAAATTATTAATTAAAAATGAATGAGAATGCAAATGAAAACTAAATTTTAATAAAGAGAACGAAAGTTTGGCAAAGACAATGAGATGAGTTAACCCAATTAGGGATCCTTTTAGCTAGCCGGCTTAAAAATAATAAATTATGAATTGATTGATTAAAATTGTGATCTGTAGATAATTTTTTAATGAATTGACCTTTCTCTCGAGTTAACCAATTCCTAATCCTAAAGATCTAAAGTTGGAATCTCTTCCTAACAATTGATTTTAGAATAGCATTAATCTCTAAATTACCACTAATAAGAATGTCTAGTTCATATTCTAGTAAGTTATTACACTTATCTCTAAGATGCAAATCACTTAATCACACAAGCAGTTGTCCAAACTCAATTGAATTTCTCAATTACAAAAGAGTTCTCAAATTGATTCAACAATGAAGAAGAGATAATAGATTTTATTATACTTAAATAAAAACTACAATTTTAAATCAACAATCCAATTAATTAAGCACAAAACAAGCCTAGCATGGCTAAAGATCACCCCTAAATAGATTTAATAGAATTAGTTACACACGTTCATGATTAACTACTACAATAATCGAATACAAAGTAAACAAGAATCAAAAAGAATATGAACACCCTTTTCTCAAATTGTGAAATGTTATGCCCTCTTGAATAACTCTGAATCCAATTTCTGCAGCTCAAGATCTTTTTCTTCTTTACTTTGAATCTTCAATCCAATCCTCAAGAACAACTATCTGGATGATGTTGAAGTGGAGTTTGTCTTTGTTTTCCTCTTTTCAACACTTTCAATTTAGTTTCACATGTTCTTAATTATTTTCTTATTTCTTTTGCATGTAAAAATCAGCCACTAGGAGTAAAAACTAGAGAAAATCATGAAAAGGACCTTATGAGCGACGGTTTCGGGCGCACACCCAAGTGTCTTTAGCGATTATGGCACTGTAAGGCTTTTCAACCTAATCAGAATACGCTAACTAGTCACTGAGACTAGCACAGAGATGGGAGTCACCATCGAGTAATCACCGGGACACTTTTATTAATGAGTGATGTTTCTCAGATCCATAAAGAAGCTTATGCCACAAAATCCAGAGATGGATCCAGAAGTTAATTTCCTTATTTATGTATATTAGTCTTTAATTTTATTATTTAACAAATTATTCCCTATAAACACAAATAGTTCATATATAGGTATACCAAATAATACACATAATTCACCTAAGTCTAGCTTTTTTTATTCAAGCCTAGTCCATATTGGAGTTGTTAGCATAATTTACTGATTAATTATGTATATAGCCCACTTAGTCTAGCCTAATTACACATTATGCTCTTGACTTTCAACCTTTAGACCTAATGGACTACTTATTATGACAATGCCCGTTCTTTGTGAACCTAATTCTAATAAAGTCCAATCCTAACTAAAATATGTCAAGGCCCACTAAGTTCTATTTTAATTTTGGAGTTTAGACCTAGTTAATGTTGATTAGCCTATTGGACTATAATGTTCATGTTTAGTCCAATTTTAACCCCAAATCTACGTGGCCCGTTTTGATTAATCAATCATATAACATATATTTAATCATACAGTAAGCAAAAAAAAAAAGATGTAGAAAATAAACCTAACTATTACAACCCGACCTACAACTAAAATTGTAAAGGAAAAAGACCTAAAAATCTAATACAGTAAATAAAATACATCAAACTCGACCAAAGCTAAAAATTTGGGACAAAATATTACACAGTCGATTAGCTCAATGCAGAGCCAATTGGCTCAGCATGGAGCCGATCGATTCGAGGGTTCCATGCAGGTTTTTTTATTCGTCAGTGTATTCCTCACATCCCTAGAGCCGAATTTCACATACACAAAGTAAAAATTAATTAGATATGAAAGAGATAAAATAAAAAAATAAAAGTCAATTGATTGATCAAAAATCCTAAAAAAACTAATAAAAAGGCTAGAAACTAAAAGTATGATAAATAAAAAATGGTAAATTAATCATGCAATCCTATTAAACATATTTAATTACTAAATCATAATGAAAATATAAATCTAATCATTAATCCTATATGTATGTGTCTAATCATATTTAAAAACTCTAATTTGCAATATTATCATATTTGAAACCCCAGTGTTCTTACTATCAGAATTCAAAACTCAATTAACTAGTAACATGCAGATCAGCAAGAAACCTTAATCTAATCATATTAATTATAAATTATAACAATAACCTTAATCATGTTTCTAGAAAGACAACAAAGAATAATTAAAAAAAGAACCAAAAAACGGTTTAGGATGATGATTGATGCATATTCTGAGGAATCTTCAAGTTATCACCGTAGTTGATGGTTCTATGAGTCTCGGTGATAAGGATGTAGTTGAGTCAAAGACTAGTTGGAAATTTAGTGCTCGATGTGAGGTTAAAAATCTTCTGTCGATTAAAAAAAGTTTTCAAAGAAAAGATTCTTTCTTGAGTGGGCTTCTTTCTTAATGTTTCTTAAGTCTTTTTATCTACTAAAGAATGACAATAATTTTCTCCCTTTTCTCTCTAGCTTTTTTCTCTAAGTATTCTTTGAGTGTATTCACTATTGATTCTTGTTGTCATCCCCCCTAACCCTATATTTTTTTCTATCTATAGAGGTAGGGTTTCAAAGGAAAATCCTAAAGAAAATGGTAGTCTTAATTATTTTTAAAGAATAAGTTGATAAATATCTAATTTTTAATTTTAAAATTTAAATAATTATCATTAAAAATAAAAATTATCGTAAAAAAACCTTTTAGAATCTGTATTTGGACGTAAAATCGTTAAGAAAAATGACGTCAAAATGAAAAGTCCCAATCCACAGTGTATAGAGCGAACACAGAGCCGATCGACTCCACGCAAGGAAAGATTAAGAAAAACTTATAATGAGATCCCTGAATTTATAAAATATCTCATTTTGATCCTTAAACTTTATTTGTCTTGACAATTGAGTCCAAATTGATTTTAGAAAAGAGAATTCTAGCTGGATTAACCTGAACCCTAATCTTGGATTCACTCGTCCATCGTCTCCTGAGATCCGAAAAGGTAGTAATTTTTATCACAAAATTTTCCGTATTTCTCTCGATATCTAGATTCGGAAAAGGGATGCTGACAAACCTGCTAAACCTCTCAGAGTCAATTCGACTTTGCGTTGAGCCTATCGGCTCTAAGCCCTAGACCGATCAGTTGTGTGCTTTTGTAGGCTAATTTTTCAAGTTTTGTGCGATTTTATGTATTCTAACTAGTTTTAAGTGTTTTTTCTTTCATTTTATAGTTATAAGAGGGTTGTAATAGCTAGATTTACTTTATGCTCTATATCTTTTTTGCCTTATTTGGGATGGATACTAAATATATAGCTTATGATTGTCTAATTAAAATTAGACATATAGACATAAGTTTTAAAATTGGAAAAAGTATGAAAATTGTAGTCCATTTGATAAATTAATGGTAATTAAGTTTAAATTTTAAAATCAATATAGACCTAGTTGGCTTTGCTATGTTTAGTTAGGTTAAATTAGGCTTTATTAAATTTAAGATGACTTAATTGGGCATTAAATATAATATATAAATGTTACATTTATAGAAAATAATTTATTACATAATAAAATTAAAGACAAATATACATAAATAAGAATTAATTTTCAGATTTTTTTTTTTAAAATTTTTTATAGAATAAAAAAATATCACTTATTTATAAAAATGTCTCGGTGAAATAGGAAAGTAGCGACTTTCATTCTCCATAATCTCCATAATTAGTTAGTGTCTTGCCAAAACCACCACCCATGAGTTGATTAGAGATGAAAGTTTTCAACTAAAGTAATGATGGAAGTAAGTTTAGGGTTTAAAAAAGAGTGTTTTGATAGATATTAATAAGGTAGTTCAAGAATAGTTTTGCTGCTTCTTTTGCGCTTTGATAAAAAGAATATGTATCTCCATGAATGACTTCTATTGGACTATTCAAACAAAATAAAGCTGTCGGAGCCTCTGCCTCTTAATCAAAATAGAGAAAGCACATATGGCGAATACAGAGACAGTTAAGAGGGCAGAGAAATTAGTGAAGAAAACTATGAAAGGAAACGACGCATCGCATGATACATGGCACGTGTGGAGGGTCCGGGACCTTGCTCTCTCCCTCGCCCGTGAGGAAGGCCTCTCTTCTAATCCTGATTCCATGGAAATCGTAAACCCACTACTCTTTTACTTTACTCTTTGGAACTTTTGCCATTTTACTTTTTTTTTTTTCCAAAATTTATAATGCAATAATTCATATTGTACATTACTTTGCTGCTTCATTTCATGGTTTGCTTTTGGGGCATACATTCGTTACTCTTCTTTCTTATAATTGATTGGGATTTTTGTCATCTAAAATTATTTATAATAATGCCCATTTGTGAAAATTCTCAGCTTTGGCTTTCTGGGTATTCAGTTGTCCATGAGATGATGCCTTAACCAGGCTTCATTTACTGGGTTCTTATTTCTAGTAAATTTCTTTATGTTAGTATTATTTCTCATACGGGAGATACAACTGGAGTAGATAAGTAATTTCTATTCCCCAATTCTGCGATAGCAGATACATAACCTAGTTGCATTTGACAATGAAACTTCGCCAACTTATTTATTGTTATTATTTAATTAAACAGTAGACCACATAATGATTATATATTGATGTTTATCTATATGCTTTGTGATGTTTTTGTGACAGGTAGAGCTTGCTGCTCTTCTTCATGATATAGGTCACCCTCTGTCCACTTCTACTTGCTGACGTGCACACACCTAACTTTAAGGAAGTTCAAAAATTCCTTAATGGTAGCAAATGTATTAATGGTTATGTGTAGAATGAATGCTAAGGCCTGAACTGAGGTTCCAAATTTGACCTGCTTTTATTTATGCATAAGTTTTTGCTTTTCGGTATCTTTGGATGGAACTTTTCAAGTATTTGGAATCAAATCTAATTATGAAATTACTTATAGACTCTACTTGATACTAGAATGAGTATGGGAAATAAGAGAAACACACATTTATAAATCTATTTATTGTTGTTCTAAATCCTATACTCTTTAGCGTACTGTTACATGTTATTTGTTTATAACAGATTATATTTCCTTTTCATTTTTGTTGCAGGTGACTACAAATACTTAAGGTCTGGTATTCTTTCTTAACTGCTGGAAACAATTTCTGTTTTGCCTTGTACTCTTATTATTTTTTCTTTTTCAAAATATTGTTCAAAATGATGCTAGACCTAGTACTCATTGTTGTTTGCTAGCAAAATATATTTTATGTTTTTACAGTTACAATATAGTTTCATTAAAGTCATCTTAGTCCTAAGATAGTCAGGCTCGGCGGAGATAGAATTTCAACACATTGTCATTATTTTCATTGCTATAATGCTAAAAATATACTTTATAATGTTTAATCCAAAATTATGCCCCTAAAGTTAGTTTTGTGTCTCCAAATTATGTATCTCTGCTCGATTTTAATTTATGGGCTACTCTGTGCAACTTTGACCTTATGTGACATGCATATGTTGTAAATTGATATAAAACTCTCTAATTAGTTATATCAATACCGCATTTTAATCCGTTCTTTTACATCCTTAAACCGTAAAAGTTAAGTGTAACGCTATTTATATGGTACTTTACATATTGCAATCTTTGTTTCCTTTTCTTTTCTTCAGAAAGGATTTTTTTCTTCTTGAATCTATTCCATTTTGATTGCCTTATTGTTTGAGCTTCTCTGTTGACGTGTAGAGATCCATCTGAAGAGAAAATTGTTGAGAATTTTCTGGATGGAGAGGGTATTGAAGAAATCAAGAAGAAGAAGATCTTAGCAATCATCAAGGGAATGGGTAAACTACTCTGATGCTATTTATTTTGTCTACAATCTCCTTTGAGTTTATATTTCTCACTTGTTGTTCTGTGCTTGCAAAGATTTAGTTGAACATTCATTTTGCTGCTGATATCCATAAGTGAAAATTCGCAGTTGAGTTTTGAATATTTAGCCTACCTAAGCCACAAATTTAATCATTACGTGTTTCTACCACCATCACTGTAGACTTTGGTTAAAATGTCCTTATAGATTTCTCATGAGGTTTGCCAATTTCATGATTTTTATATTTGCCTTTTCCTTTTCATGTTCAAATTGACATCAAGTTATGATGTTTTGGTTTTAAAGAAAGGTTTTGATTCACCTATGAATTAGTTTCAAGAGTCGGCTAGCTCGCTATCTCAATCAAAAAAATTGAATTCAGTGATTGAGATAGCGACAAGTTAGAGCTACTCAAAACTTGTTGGTTCGAAGTAATGCTCCTTTTATTTAGCTATGACCTACATTCCTTGGTTAAAGTGCTCATGCAGCTTCCACTTATATTCCCCTTATAAGGGATGCGTTCCCCTCCAAGTTGTTTCAAAGTAGCATCTGTGGATAAACGAGGGTTAAGCCGCATCAGCGCGGTTGGGATCACACGGCACTTGTGATCCATGGGCGATTCTTTAACCGCAGGCAGACTCGACTTAATGATGGCCGCGCCATAAGATCGCACGAGACCACTTCCATTTTGAGTCGGGGGATGCGAGCATAGCGACCCTAAAATACCTTTTGCGCTATCTTAAAGTAGAAAAGCAAAAAATTTCCATTTTGAGACCGCGACCCATTGCGGAGCACTTAGTAGAAAAAAATAAGAGCTGAGTTGGCTGCTCTGGAAGTTTTCAACTCCCTCAACTCCTTCAACTTCTGCACCTCCCTTTTTCAGCCTTATGTTCCACCTGCTCCTCCATGGGAGGAAAGTCCCATCCAATAAACCTCTCCTCACGTACTGGTTTGCATGGCCTAAGTTGCCTTTCACACTCACGTGCTTTGAGCATTTCTCAGTCCCACATAAAATTACCACAACTAGGTCACCATGCAACTCAACTTGCTCATAAAAAATATCTTTATTACGCCACATTAGCTTTGAGCTTTCACGTGGACAACATTCAGATTCGTTTGAGTCGATAGCTATGAGTGCTCAAGTCGACGGTTCACTTTGTTCAGTGAAGGTCAGTACGGAGAGAGTCTTTCCAAAAGATCGAAACTACGCTATTCAAAGCATTTTTTCTTTCCGGGGGAAGGCACAAGCTGCAATTGCAATGCAGGGAGTTGAATTAGAGCCCGTAGAGCAAAGGACCAAGTCGAACTCCAAGTCTTACGTAAATGCTTTGATCCCAAGCCCAAAACCAAAGGAAGACAAAAGCGGTGGAAAAAGCTTAATTTTATTAAAATGGGGTCCAGGCAAGAATCATTGCCAGAAAGCAAGGGAATCAACGATCTACGGTGAATTGGTTTATGAGAGAGATTGAAAGAGCATCAAATCCTGATCTTCACTCTTTCGGGATCGAATCATAGCCTAGTTCCTATAGTAAAGTAGCCAAGCTAGGGATGAGACTTGACTTGCCAACGGAGATGGCGAGAAGAAAGGATTGAGACCAAATCGACTCGGAACTCTTGTTTAGCAGTGAACGAATCTGATCTTTGCTTTGAAGGAAGCAGGTAAATCAGTTAGCTCAGGGCGTGAAAGAAAATAGTATCGAAAGGCAGACTCTTCCTGATCCTGATGTTGTCACACTTTCTCAGTTATTTGTACTTTTTTGTGTTCCATATTAATATTGCTAATAGAAACTGTTCTAGATGAATTTTCTGCTTTTCAGGTTTTAAAGAGGAACTAACAGGGAATGCTAGTGGTGGATTTTCTCCAGAATTCGGGGTTGTGCAAGATGCTGATCGTCTTGATGCAATTGGAGCAGTTGGTAACCTCTGCAATTAGGGAGTGCAATAACTCAAAGATCACTTTCCTTTGATACAAGAGCATTTAATGGCTATGTTTCATACATAGTAAAGTGCTTGCATGTATTCACACATGGTTGCACGCCATAACATGAGCATTAATTTGTGGAATTTCAGGAATTGCTCGCTGCTTTACTTTTGGTGGAAGTAGGAACAGAGTGCTTCATGATCCGGCCATTTTTCCTCGTGCAGATTTGTCCAAGGAACAGTATATGAAGAAAGAAGAGCAGACTACTGTGAATCATTTTCACGAGAAACTTCTTAAATTGAAGGATTTGATGAAAACAAAGGTACTGAGTCTTGGTTTAATATCTATGGTATGGCTTTGCCTAATTTCTTAAGGTTTTAATTTCTATTGGTCTGGCTGTGCCTAATATATATTAGGTGTGCATAAAATACATATTCACACCAATGATTCATCTTAAAATTTAACAACAATTGGGGGTTTTAGCATTGATGAATTTTTTCAGGCTGGACAGAAGAGAGCTGAAAGGAGGCACAAGTTCATGAAGGACTTTTTGAAGGAGTTCTATGAAGAATGGGATGGGCAAGCTTGAATGAGGTATACTTTTATCGTCAGTTTATAGCTGTCGATTTGGTATAGATAGTTAAGACATGTTTATGAGGAAAAAAGTTGAAGTCTTTTATTTAATTCATTATCACTCACTGTAGTATGAGGTCTATATTTTATTTGATACTCCAAATCTACCTTTAAGATGGCCGATTAATAAACAAAATATAGTCTTTGCCGTCTCTGATGTTGTACTCGGCTATTTGCAGTGGCCTTGTTCCAGTAGGCTACTTAAGAACATAGAGAACAGAATCTACTGCTGAAGCTGGAAAAGTGCTTCGTGTATATTTGTAAGTGTCCCAGCTATGCCAACTACCCTAATTTATTTGGTGTTAAGGCTAAGTTGATTTGAGCCATAAGTAAGTTTTGGAAAGGAAGGCTATCCTGATCGAATGAGTAGTCAGTATGTGCTAATAGATGTATGAGTGCCCATTATGGTGATGAATTATTCAAGTTCATGTACAATGTCTTATTTGTGTTTTTCCTTCTGGAAACCATGAGAATTTCTTTAAGATAGCATCTCCACAGTTGCAAGTCATCTTTTCATAACTTTGGTCCCAGTTTCAGTATTTATTGACATCACAGTTGATAGATGATACACAAAAACACACACACACACACACCCTCAACAGAAGTGTAGGCTTATGGTTTGAAAAAGAATATTTGAAAAAAGTGCAAGTTTTCATGTAATTTATTTTGTCATATGAATCATGAAGAACACACCACAGAATAATTGTATAGATGAGCAGAAAACATCTCCAACAAATTCAACTGCTATCAATTTCGTTATTCAGGTCTAGCTCCCACTCTACCCTTTTTTTTTTTCAATAATACTTTTGTACTATGTAGTCTATAAAAACAGTCCAAAAGGCAAAAGAAAAAAAAGAAAAAAGAAAGAAATCACAATTATTGACAAACATTCTATGTGTTCTTAATATATCAATTTATTTAATCCTAGAGATCTCAGAATCATCTCGCTTGAATAGATTGACCTTGAGACCATGTTTCATGTACATGGTCAAGGCAAGCTTTGGCACGACGCTATGATCTTTCGCCACCTTCACATGGTAGCGATATATGATAGAAGCAGCAGCAAATTTCATTTGATAGTAAGCAAAATCTTTGCCTAAGCATAGCCGGGGGCCGCCATTAAAGGCTGTGAATTTGTATGCAGATTCACTCATATATCTGCCATCCCTTAGCCACCTCTCTGGCTTGAACTCCCTGCAGTCCTTTCCCCATATTGCCTCCATTCTTCCCATTGCATATATTGCATATATCACTTTTGTTCCTTGCTTCAGTCTAGTCCCGTCTGGAAATATGTCATCCTCGATCACCTGCAACATCAGACGGTTGAAATTCTAGATTTGAAAGCAGTATGAACATGTGAATGAGATTCTGCTTTCATTCCTTGGGCATGTTGGTTTTACCTATTTGCATATTTATATATATATATTTTCTCAATATTAATGTAAATAGTTAATATTTACTTGTTTATCTGATGTTATTATTGTAATTTATAAATAATAATATAAAATATTATTTTATAGAAAACATTTAATAACTAGGTGTTTCTCTTCACGTTGCTTGGTTACTTGCTTTTACTTTGATTACGAACAACAATATAAAATGAATTTATAAAAATAATAATTAGAAATTGTAAATATTTTATAATTATTTACATTTTAAGAAATAATATCTTAAATTATTTATTAATTGATAAATTAATTATATAAACTTAATACTACAAATATTAGGATTAGAAACTACTGTATAATTAGGAAATTAATGTATTGTAATTAATATAATAATAAAAATATAATTAAAATGGTATTTTCTAGTCATCATTCAATTATGAAAATAAAATTAATGTATTAATTACATAATAAACATTAAAATTACACGTCAAAATAAATACTTCCTAATTAAATTAAATACACAAGTTAAAAAAGTTTTCTTAATTTATTAAATTTATATATAATTAATATACTGCTTTTTAAGATTAGTAATCATCATATATGATTTATAATTAATATAAAATTAAAAATATAATTAAAAATATTATTTTTATTATTTGAATCATTATTTAATTAGAAAGGGAACTTATTAGGTAATAAATTAATTATAAATAAACATAACAATTACACATCTTACTATGCCTATATGTCAAAATTATTAACATGTTATAATCGCTGTCTCAACTTTATTTATAGGCAGAGATTTTTTTTAATTAAAAAAATAATTCCTTAAAAAAAAAAATATTTTAGAATATAAAAGGGTAAAAGAATAACATTCCTTGGTGATTATGTAAAGTAAATGCCATAGAATTTGACCTGATGTCAAATTAGGCTCAGGTCTTCACCTATTAATGGAACCTCTAATTTCTTTCTTCGATATAGTTTATGATTTCCAAACCCAAGACACTCTCGAAGACTTGGTTAAGTAAAACCAAGAAACTGACCAAACAATTGTTAACAAATGTAACTGAAGCAGAAACTGAGGGTCCTGTGTATATGACTCATAATTAAGATTAAGAACCAACTCATAATTAAGACAATTTCTAAGTAACAATTCCTATGAGATAAACATATGCTCGTGCCTACTGGAAACTTATTATTGACTTGGCGTAGGAGAAAGTGCCTCTCTTGGCAAGTGTGCAATTGGAAAAGATTACAAGGGATAGAAATGATAAACATGCAATATAATTAAGAACCTTGTCAGGCTATAGTCATGTGTGCGTACGTACCTCTTTGTGATCCACTGGCACGGAAGGATACAACCTCAATGCCTCAGATAATGCAGCTTGCAAATACTCCATCTTCTTGACTTCCTCCGGTCTAAACATCAATGGACTCTTTGGATCAAAAGGATCTTCTGATCTCTGCTTAACAATCTTGTATATTTCAGCAAGAATTTTCTCTTCCACTTTAGGATGCTTGTCAAGAAGCCAGAAAAACCAACTTAATGCAACAGAAGAAGTATCCCTACCAGCAAGAATGAAGTTTACGCATATATCCCTCAAAAACTTGTCCGAAAATGGTTTTCCATTCTCATCCTTTAACCTCATAAACACTGTCAGAATATCTGATCCGTGCTTCTTATCATCATCGCTTGTCGTAGATGACATTTCTTTCTTCCTTGTCCTTATCACTTTTTCAGCAAACTCATCTACTGCTTTTATTGATCCTTTTAGCTTCTTTTCTGCTCCTAAATCAAGATATTTCATGGCTTTCCATATACATGTTGGTGTAACAAAGCGCAGCACCGTTGCCTCTGTTGCATCCTCAAAGGCTCTAGCGAATGGTATTTCAGGCAGATCCAAATTCAAACATCCTGGATCAACCCCAAAGGCTATCATGCATACGTTGTCAAATGTTAGCCTTAATAGAATATCTTGCAGATCAATGGTTATTGAGTTGTTTACTGCATTTTCCAGGACTGGTAAGAGCCTAGAATGTACAAGTTCAAGCAATGATTTGGTAGTTAGTTGCCTGAACTTAGTTGAATGGAACTCAATACTTGCTGTCTTCCTTTGCCTTTGCCACATCTCATCATCTGCATTAAATATCCCATCCCCGAGAAGATCACGTACCGTGTCGCGGAAGTATTGCCCTTTTGGGAAATTAGAGAACTTGCTCTTGAGAAGATGCTCTAGGTTTCTAGGATCCGCAGTCACTACACAATTGAGGCTGCTAAACCATGGTCCTCTGAATCTAAATGTTCCATTTTGACGGCAGAGTACATCAGAGATCCACTCGTACAAGTTGCTTTGAAGAGCGAAAATCATGGAAGGTAGCATGCCTAGAACCGGCCATACTGGTAGACCATAACGTTTCTTCTGCCTTAGAGAATGTATGGAGATGAAAACAAAAAGAGCAAGGAAAAGTTCTAAAACTTGAATATCATGAAAGAAAAAGAAAATGAGTCGCCGGGAAATGAAGTTTCCGGTAAGGTCATCTGAAGAAGAGGAGGACAGGGAAGTGAAGTTTTTGCTAGGATTGATCATGGTGTTGGGATGATAGGAACGTAGGTGTATTCTGCATGTAGTATGGTTGGTTATAGGTTGTGAACATGTGTTATAAGGGAGGGAATAATAATGCTCTGTATTTTTCTTGGCGTGCAGTTTTTGGTTCAATTGGTATGATTTGGTGAGCTGAAATGTGTGGTTTGCTGCTAGCTGCTGCTTTTTTATGTGACTAAACTGATTCTGTTGCTTCTCTTCTTTGTATTCGGGGTTTTTGCCTCGTCTTTTTCAGGTCTTGTTTAGGAAATATAAAGTCTCAAGCACAGAGAATGTGACAATTTTTTCTTTAATTGTTTGTGTGTCAAATAAGAGTTGCTACTAATAGGCTTGACCATTTTCTTTAAAGAGTATTTCAGAGGGTGGGTGGTGGGTGGCGACGGATAACCTAAGTCCAACTATTTCTACAACTCGTTCCAATGTTTTCTAATGCAAGTTGTAAGTTCTATGTAGATTTAAAAACATAACATGTACAAGCACACAGATTTATTCGCATTGGTATACTGGTATAGAATTGGTTAATTCTTGCGCACAGTAGGTGCATATACCGCAGCAACGAAAAGGTGACTAACATATATATAAATATTTTATTTTACGTTTTAGTAATAAAAATATATAATTAATTCCTTAAAATTAATAAATATACATCACTTAAGTGGAAATAAATAATTAAAATAGATAATTCCTTTCTATAGTTATCAGCAACCGTGTTCACACTTATTAATTATACCACATGGAAGCATTGTAACCTTTACTTTTGACCTGAGAGGATTCCAGTTAGACCTATCAACATTTAGGTCCCATGACTACACAACCCTATCATATGGATCAAATGAAGCAAAACAAAATATTTTTTTGTTAAGGTTGGTGATTTGATTTAGTTTAGGTTACCACCACTGCGTAGAAAAGAAGAAAAGATTATCTTGATAATACCATCAATTCTTGTTGGTCCATTAGAGAAATTTAATTAGATATTAAGCGTATATATCAAAATAAATAAAAATGTGAAAGAAAGAAATAAATTACTATTTCCCCTACAATTTTATCTTAATAAAATAATTTTATCTCTTAAATTAATAGAGGCCAATTGATGACAAAAAAATAAAATTAAACATGTTAATAAAACATATTGAATGTATATCAAAATTTTGGCTGAACATTTTTAGGGCTCAATCAACCATTAAATTCTCAACCACACCTTATAGAATAAGGTTATTCCAATAAAGTTATAAATAAATTTATTAATTAGATTTTTATAATTAATGTTATAATATAATTAATATGATATATTTTGGAGTTATGAATTATAATTTAATTAGTAACATTTTTCAAAGAAATAGAAATTGTTAAGGTTGGTTTTTTGATTTAGTTTAGGTTACCACCACTTCCTAAAAAAGAAGAAAATGTTATCTTGATAATATCATTAATTCTTGTTTGGTTCATGATTATGCCTTTCATTAGAGAAATTTTTATTTATAGGGGATAATTATATTAATAGTCACTTAACTTTATATTAAATTTTATTTTGGTCATATATATATATTTTTAATTATAGTCACTTAACTTTAAATGTGGCAGCAAATTAGTCACTTATTATAGTGGTTTAATTCACCGAAATAATAACATGTCTAAAGCATTCAATATTAGACTAATACATGTTATAAAAAATTGGCAACTCAATATTCTAATTATTAAACCATTTAACTAAACTATTAACCTAACACAGAGCCGATCCAACTTTAGACTTCAGAAGTTTTCTAGGATGTGATAATAAGTCTTGGCTCTTGTTATTTTTCCTTTTCTTTTCCTCTTCTATTTATATTTATAGTTACAATAATATTCTCGTTCTCCAACTTAATTAATTCATATTGATTATCTTTTTTTATTTATTTTTATCTAAATATTATTTTCAAAGTAAAAAATTAAATAATAATAATAATAATAATAATAATAATAATAATAATAATAGTAACAATAATAAAGAAAGAAAGAAAGTGAAAAACAAAAAAGAAAAAGTGTCCAACCACCAAATTAGTAATGTTTTTGCATCATTTTTAGTTACCATTTCCTTTTTCTTTCTTAGATGTGCACAGTCTATATGAGGATGTGCGATCAGTTCCTTTTTGGTGCAAGAACTTCAAATATCAACGAGTGCTCAATCATCGAATTAATTAAATCTGAATATTAATTGCATTATAATGAGTATATAGATAGATATGAAGAACTTACAATAAGATGCTATCCTCTTCAAAGAAAATCCGGCCATCTTGATGGTTTAGAGACTATATTCGCCTATTTTTAGATGGATTATCGTGGAGCCAGTTTAAGGACAGGTTTGATGAGTACTTCATCCCTTTCAACATGAGGCAGGAGTATAGAGAGAGATTTGAGAGGCTGATTAAGGGAGACCTATCAGTGGCAGAGTACACTAGACAATTTGTATAGCTGAGTAGGTATGCGCCCTATACTGTGGGGACAGAGGAGCAGAAAAATAACAAGTATATATCAGGACTTGGTCCAGAGTTTGTCTCCCTGGTTCAGTCTAGGAGGAGCAGCTTCCTATAAGTGACTAACATGGCCAGGCGGATGGAGATGACCCTACGAGGATTTAGCTAGGGGACTGACGATGGCAGAGAAAAAAAGACTAGGGTTGCCACCTAATAGAGAGATAGAATTCTGCATCAACGTGGTACCAGTTATGATACCTATTTCCTTGTCGCCCTACCTAATGGCACCAGCTGAGTTAAGGTAGTTAAAGGAGCAGTTACATGACCTCTTAGATAAGGGTTTTATTAGACTCAGTACGTCTCGTAGGGTGCTCCTGTTCTGTTTGTGAAGAAGAAGGACAATACTTTACGCCTCTGTATTGATTACTAGTAGTTGAATAAAATGACAATTCGTAACCGGTATCTGCTTCCTCGCATCGATGATCTATTTGATCAGGTTCAAGGAGTCGCATGCTTCTCTAAGATTGATTTACGATCGGGATATCACCAGTTCAGGATGTGTGAGGGAGACGTTTTGAAGACGGTGTTCAGTACACGATATGGCATTATGAATTCCTGGTAATGTCATTTGGACTCACTAATGCTCCTGCAGCCTTCATGGATTTGATGAATCGGGTGTTCACGTAGTTCTTAGATCATTTTATCATGTATTCATCGATGATATCTTAGTGTACTCCTGAAGCGAAGAGGAGCACGTGTGGCATTTGATGATGATACTTCAGACGTTGAGGGAACATCAATTATATGCTAAGTTCTCCAAGTGTGAGTTTTGGTTAGAAAGCTTTGCTTGTCTAGGACACGTTATTCTAGAGAGGGTATTCCAGTGGATCCCAAGAAAGTGGAGGTGGTGAGTGACTAGCAGAGACCGACCACGGTGATTGAGGTGCGTAGGTTTCTAGGATTGGCAGGCTACTACTGTCGATTCATGCATGACTTTTCAAGGATAGCAACACCTTTGACTAAGTTGACTCAGAAGAACATCAGGTTCTAGTGGACTGATGCATGTGAAAGAAGTTTCCAGAAGCTGAAAGACTGTTTGACTTCAGCTCTGGTGTTGACCTTACCCTTTGGGACTGGTGGATTCACGGTATATTGTGACGCTTCCAGAGTGGGTTTGGGTTGCTTCCTGATTAGAATGGTAAGGTAATGGCTTATGCTTCCAGACAATTGAAGAAGCATGAACAGAATTACCCTACTCATGATTTGGAGATGGCAGCAGTAATCTTTGCTTTAAAGATCTGGAGGCACTATCTCTATGGTGAGACGTGTGAGATATATACGGACCATAAAAGCTTGAAGTATATTTTTTAGCAATAGGAATTGAATCTGAGACAGAGGAGATGGTTGGAGCTTCTGAAAGATTATGACTATAATATTCTCTTCCATCCAGATAAAACGGATATCGTGGCAGATGCCTTGAGCAGGAAGTCAGTAGGTAGTCTTGCTCAAATCAGTGCAAAGAAAAGACCCCTGACTAGAGAATTGCACGAACTGTATGACCAAGGGTTGCAGATGGAGGTATTGGAATCGGGAGCATTGTTAGCACATTCCAGAGTTAGGTCTATACTTGTTGACAGAATCAGGTTAGCTCAGAATTAGGATCCACAAATATGAAAAATCTTGGAAGAAGTGCAGTAGGGTCGAGCTAATGATTTTATTATAGATGATGATAGTAGTCTCAGGATAGGTACTAGACTGTATGTTCCCGATGTAGATAATCTCAAAAATGAGATTTTAGAAGAGGCTCAATGTACAGCTTATAGCGTGCATCCGGGCTCTACCAAGATGTATTATGATTTGAAAGGAAATTATTGGTGGAGTGGAATGAAAAGTGATGTGGAGGAGTTTGTCTCCAAGTGTCTGACATGTCAGCATGTCAAATTAGAGCATCAGAAGCCATCAGGATTATTGCAACCGCTTCCCATACCAGAGTGGAAATGGGAAAGAATTACTATGGATTTTATATCAGGTTTACCTAAGACTTTGGCTGGTTATGATTCTATTTGGGTAATTGTGGACTAATTGACTAAGTCAGTGCACTTCTTTCTGGTGAAGACTACTTATTCTGTGGCTAAGTATGCACGAGTGTATCATAAGAGAATTGTCAGTCTTCACGGGTTCCTATTTCCATAGTGTCTGACAAAGGACTGCAGTTCACTTTAAGATTTTGGAGAAAGCTACAAGAAGAGCTTGGTACCAGATTGGACTTCAGTACAACTTTTCACCCCCGGACCGACGGACAATCAGAGAGGACAATTCAGACTTTAGAGGACATGCTTCAGATGTGCGTGATAGATTTTGGTGGTCAGTGGGATTAGTACTTACAGTTGATTGAATTAGTGTATAACAACAGCTACCATGTGAGCATTGAGATGGCACCTTCTGAGGCATTGTATGGCCAAAAGTGCATATCTCCTGTGTATTGGGAAGAGGTTGGCGAATGGAAATTAGCAGGACTAGAGTTAGTTCAGATCACTTCAGAAAAGATTTCTATTATCCACGAGCGACTAAAGACAACCTTCAATAGGAAGAAAAGTTATGCGAACTCGAAGTAGAAGCATGTGGGGTTTAGTGTTTGGAAATATGTGTTCTTGAAGGTGTCCCCTATGCTTGGGATGATGCGGTTTGGCAAGAAAAGCTTACCACGGGACTTGGTGGTCTTAAGCCTACCCAGTCCCTAGTGCCGAACAGTGTAAGTTGGATGCTCTCTTCTCGACCTCGTCAAGGAAGTCCAAAAGGTCCTCAAATGTCCCATCAAATTCCATGGGTCTCTTTGAAAAAGGAAAATTAGCCCTTCGATATGTGGGACCCTTTGAGATTATAGACAGGATTGGAGAGGTGGCATATAAGCTGGACTTGCCGCCAAATTCCTCGCATGTGCATCCGATATTTCATATATCAATATTAAGGAAGTACATTTCGAACCCTTCGCATGTGTTGCAACCTGAATATGTAGAAATAAGTGAAGATTTGACTTACGAGGAGTAGCTAGTCATGATCGTGGATACTCAAGTTTGCCAACTATGCTCTAAAGCTATACCGATGGTTAATGTGTTGTGGCAGAACCATTCATCAGAAGAGTGTACCTCGGAGACCGAGCAAGAAATGAGGAGTCGTTACCCTCATTTATTCCAGTCGAGGTAAGCCGTATTTCTTATAAAATTCCAGGTTGAATTTTTTTCTAAAGGGGATAGAATGTGATACCCAAGATAAAAGAAACAAAATAATAATAATAATAATAATAATAATAATAATAATAATAATAATAATAAATTAGATATTTTTCCCTTTTTCTTTCCTCTCCTTCCCCCCCCACCCTTTCTTCCTCTCCTCCTCTTTTCCCTCCCCCTTTTCTCCCCAACACTGACTACCCTTTTCCCCTCCCACTGCGCCGCTTTCGCCACCTTTCTTTCCCCTTTCCTCCCACAGGAGAAGCCTCCTCACCGAAATGAGCTGTTGTCCACCTTTTGGCCGTAAGATACCAGATTCGGGTCCCTCACCACCACAAACCCCTAAAACAAGCCTCCCCCGCCGTTTTCCTATGCCGGCAGCCTCAAAGGAGCTTTGCTGGAGCAGTGCCTTTCCGGCCCCAATCCAGTGTCTTTCGGCGAGTTTCTGACTGAAACTCTTGTGTTTTCGGCGAGTTTCTGACTGAAACTCTTGTGTTTTCGGCTCCCTGCAATTCGAGCTTCGCATAGGCAATGCCAGATTCAAATTCTGATACCACTGGTAGGACCGGCTTTCGGACCCCGGTGTTTTCTAGATGCGCGAAATTTTAAAATTTTGGCTCAGTATAATTTTATTCGGACCTCAAATATAATTTTAGAAAAATATTTTTGCTATTAATTATCAATTATAGATAATATAAATTTAATTAGATTTAATTAATTATGATATATGGTGTTTTGCGGAGTCGGGAAAAATGATATAGTTTTGGTGGTCTGACTCCCATTAGTTGATTGCATAATATTTAAAGTGTTTCTAACAGGTTCTAGACCTATTATACGGGGGTAAATGTCCATAATTTAGAGGAGGTTTTGCCGAATTTTCGATAGAATTCTCGAGTCTGAAATATTTTTAAGCAGTCTAATCTAGGGGTCTAGGCTTAAAGAAATTTAAGAATGTCTATTAACTGAGTATTTTCGTGAATAGATAATCCGTCCATCCCGCTAGCTCCACCCGAGGCATAAGAGCGGACTGCGGAGCGCGACAGAACTGTGAGTTAAAGTCATATAATCATTGTACCATTGGCATGTCTAAATTTAATACGATGTCTAATGATTAATACTTAATATGGTTATCATTCTCATTATTATAAATAATTTCGTGTAATTGATAATTATCACAAATAGTATTAGTATTATTATTAGTAAATTTATTTCATTATTTCAGATATTTTAATTAATATTATTTTAATACTAGTATTATTATCACTACTTATAATTGCATATTTGCTAATCCCGAGATCTCTAAATTTTTAATTCTCGGTATGTTATTGAATAATTTATGTTGGCGTGTGATTATTCTATTTATGATTTTTATAAATCTTGTGATTGTGACATTGGGATGAGACAACAGTAGAACATACCACCTGATGGGTTATATCAGGACCGCGTGCCCACCGGTAATAATCAAAGGCAAGTAACAAAGGTTACTTTTGGATTTTGCCCTGGTTGAGTATAACTCTCTAGGCTGTGAAAGCTTGACTACCAGAGAAAGGTTCCTGGTCGAGTAATGCTCTCTTGGCGTCGGCTTAATTGGGAATCAAGTGTCCAGGCTGGATGTAAGGATCCTGGTTGAGCTTCGCTCTTTGGGCGCTAGACCTATTGGAATAAGAGAGCCGAAAGGCTACTAGCATTTAGGGTTAGAGTTCTACTGAGCCACTCGTCCCATAAGTCTTTAAATGTACTTTCTTTCTAAATTATAGCATGACTCGTACTTTAATATAAAATGACATGATATACTAATTTAGTGAATATTATATTGAGGAGACTGCAATTGTTATAGGGTTACATGATTTTAACTCACTCTCGAGGCTGATAGTCTCAATTTTTTTTTTCAGGTGACAGTTAGAGTTCTTCGCCGTCCTGTATTTTGGCAGCCCGACTTCCTTCTCCATGGGGCCTATTCTAATGAATTTATACTTATGTATTTTGAATAATTTAAGAACTATAGACTTTCCGCAGTAGTATTTTTGATATGTTATGTTTAACCTGGTCTATAACAAAATATGAAATGTTATTAATGACCAGTTAGAGATTTGTGTAAGGCATGCCGGACTGGATTAATATTATATTTTTATATGCACTTTATCGAATATCGATTAGAAACGCTTACTATGGGACTATTGTGGCCTTAAGCCTACCAATTCCCTAGTGCCTGTCACGGGCCCACAGATCGGGTCGTGACATAATATATGAGTGCATTTTCTTTATGGTTGCCTACGAAGTCAATCTATTGAAATAAATTTTTGAGAATTGAAATTCAATGTTTCATTTTAAAAGACTATATAAGAACGTGTGATCAGTTCTTATTTAGTCACTTTAAGGCTTCAAAATTAGAGATTTCATTTTATAGCACTAGAGATTTTATGTTGTAAATTTAAGAAATTTAAAGATTTTTTTTTCTTTTTTCGATAAATAAATTACCAAGTTTTAAATAAATGATCAATCTGTTAACTAGTTTAAAGCTAAATAACTGTAATGAAATTATGCATCAAAATAAAACTTAGTATAAGTTAAGTGTTCATTAGTATAATTATCCTTTATACATCTCAATGAACATGAGAGTAAAAAAGAAAGAAGTAAATTAATATTCCCTTGCAGTTTAACCTTAATTAATATTAAAATAAAATAAGAGAGAAAGAAAAAAATAAGAAAATAAAAGAAAATAAAGATTTAAAAAATTTAATTACAAATATATTTCATATAATAAAATATAATCTCATAAATTAAAATTCATTCAAAATTTTATTTAATTTCTTAGAAGTCTATAAATTATTACCAATTCCAAAGATTTAATGAGGTATGATTTCAATAGTTTTCATTTATATTAATACACAAAGTACGAATATCGAAAGTTTTAATAACAATTTATGGAATTTTTTTATACCAAATACTATGTAAACTCATTTGCTTTTACACATAAAGGACTATATTTCAAGTTTTGGCTCTCCCTCCCTTTTGTAACAAAAACTTCACTTTCTCCTATTCAATTAAGTACTAAGTGTTAAATATCTAAGTTAAAATTTCCTCTGCAGTTTGACCTTAACTAATATTAGAATAAAATAACTTTTATCTTTTAAGTTAATGAAGGTTAATTGTTGAGAAAAAGTAAAATTGCCACATATTAATAAAATATATTAGACGTATATCAAAATCATAGTTTAACATTTTTAGCACTCAAATAGCATTAAATTCTCATTCACTTGTTGTAAAATAAAGTTATTTTAATAAATTTAAAAATAAATATTATATATATATATATATATTTATAAATTATATAATATAATTGATATGGTATTTTTGGGATTATGAATTATATTTTAACTAGTAAACTAAATTATAAGTTAAAATTAATAATATTTAAATTAATATTACAAATATAATAAACATATATTTGAGGCCCAAAATATATGGAGACTAATTCTTAGGTTCTTACACAATACCCATTTTTTCAGTATTTATTATATTTTTACCTCATAAGAAAAGAGCTTATAAAAATACACTTTTTTGAAATATAAAAATATAAAAATACACTCAAATCATTACCTATCTAAAACAAAAGATTTCAGCTACTCAAACAAAAGATTTGAAAAAATTTAAAAAGATTTCAGCTACTCACACAAATCCAAACGTGTGCTTCTTCCTTTCTTCACTCAATAAACTTTTAAAAAATAAGAACAAAAGCTGTAACAATCTTCTTTCAACAAGAAAAATTCTATCTTCTACCTCTAACACCATCTTCTTCCTTTCTTCACTACATTAACTTCGAAAAACCAAGAAGAATACCTACAACAGTCTTCCTTCTATGTTGAAAATGTCCATCTTCGTCCTGCAACAACACAATCAGTGTGAAAAAGGTTAGCATCCACCAAATTTCTACAAAAATTAGATCTGAAAAAAAAGATAAACCACTCTTACTGCCATTTCCTCGAGAGAACTGCTGCAACACAGATATGAAAAATTGATAACAAATAGATCTAAATATTCAAGAACAAGATCTTACAAGTAATTATTTTCAGATAAAACACTAAAGGAAAATAACAAATGTATATATTTAATTTATTATATATATATTGAGAAAAAAATAATATTGTCAATATTGTATAATGTTTGTGAAAAATGAATCCGGCAAAACACCAACCAGTTTCGGCTCCAGCAGTCCGAGCACAGTTATTGGGACAAAGAGTGGAAGTCGGAGCAAAAGTATACCGGCTCTCATGAAAATGATAGAGTTGTGGAATCTTGTCCTAAAAGGAAGTACTAGGTATGGTAGATGCTGTCACACATACAATCATATTCAATTCAATGGAATTCTTTGATATTAAAGGGGATCTTCCATAATTTCGCACCTGATGGGTTATTTCTTGGTTTTGTCCAGTCATTAATAATTTGATTATTTTTGGATGATAGTAGATAGAAACAACGAGAAAAAAAATTTATGACTTGTTATTTGTTTATTAGGTGTAGATATTAAGTTAATGACTTGTTTATTAAATAATTAAAACATTTAATTTAATAATATATTTATTAAATATAATATTTCTTTCAATAACAAATATGGAGAGCTTACCAGTATTTGTACAATACAACAGTGAATGGAATCAAAATATGAATTACATCAAAATATTACATCAATTTTGATGTAATAGGAATGATACTCACAAAAGAAAGTGAGTATAACAGTTTAATATAAACACTGTCAAATCAACTGAGGATCTACCAAATATTAACCAGACTGAAAATCAGGTATCAAGTCAAGAACTCCTATCCACCTCTCAAAAGAAGACAATCAAACACTATTGCTCTACAAAAAGCTAAAAAAGATAGAACCAGATTGCACAAAAAATATCCTTTATGCATAATAGTTTTAAATCAGGAAAACGAAAATTTCTTTGACTCAACCTTCACATTCCAAAACATAAACATACCAACAAATGAAGCAGGTCTATCAGGATTAAAAACGAAAATAGAAAGAAAATCAACAAAATGGAGAACAAACAAAGAGCATTTCAGATGCACTTGGATATGCGATTTTAATGAGCAAGAGAGTGGGAGAAGATGATGAAAAAGTAGAAAGCAAGAGTCAAGAAGTAGATGTGATAATAAGACATTCAAAAATAAAAGAAGAATAGACATACAAAGACAAACTCACTCTCCAAACAGTAATTAGCTTCTATGCTCTCAACAACCACTTCCAATATAAGGTGCCAAAGTCTTGCCAAAGACAATATTTTTTAGAATTCTTGGATGACAATTGCAATTGGAGACTAAGAGCTTTAAAAAATGGAACAACAACAATGTTTGTGATTCAAAAGCTGAACAACATACATATATATATATTGGAAATAAGACATAGTGATCAAAGGCAAGTAACTACATTAATGATAAAAAATTATATAAAAATAAAATATCTCAGCATCAAAACAACCTATACTCCTTTAGATATAATAAGAGACATAAAAGATAATTACGATATATCTATAAACTACTCAAAAGCTTGGAGATCAAAGAAAAAAGTATTAGAAAAAATAAGAAGAAAGCCAGAAGAATCGTATGGGATGTTGCCAAGCTATTTGTACATTATACAAAAATCAAATTCCTGTTCAATTGTAGAACTACAAACAAAAGAAGATCTCACATTCCTATATATATTTATGGCAGTTTAAGCTTCAATTAAAGGATGAAATTGCTGTATACCAATAATAATGGTCGAGGGAATTTTCCTCAAATCTGCCTATGGAGGAACGCTTCTCTCAGCAAGCACATAAGACGCAAATGGTAAAATATTTCCTTTAGCATTCTATAAAGTAGATTCTGAAAATGATGCATCTTGGGAGTGGTTCTTCATAAAATTAAAGGAGATATTTGGAGTGAGAAAGGACATGTGTATTGTATCAGATAGACATGAAAGTATTAAAACAACAACACAAAAAGTCTATCCAAAAGTCAGCCATATGATATGCATATTTCACTTGTACAATAACCTGAAAACAAACTTCAAGAAAAGTACAAAGAATTTCAAGAAGTCTTTCTTCCCAGCAGCAAAGGCATATACAATAGAGAGCTTTGAATATTACATATCTGAGATAGACAAGGTAGACAAGCGTATAAGACCTTACCTAGAAAATGTCGAGTACCATGAGTGGACAAGAGCATACAACATCAACAATAGACATACAATTTTGACAACAAATATAGTTGAATCAATGAATGCAAAAAATAGAGGAGCAAGGAATCTACCAATAACAACTTTGTTGGAGTACCTACATGTTTAATTCAAGAATCAAGCCACATAAATAGAGATTTAGCAAAGTCGACTTTTACAAGGTTGGCAAAGAGAGCAGAAGAAACGCTTAATAAAAATTACATAGAATCATTGAAAATGAAGGTCAGATTTACAAACTATTAATTAATTCATAATATTAAATTACATAAAGTATATTTTTGGTATATGTTCGGTATATTTTAGATATATTACTGTTATTACAGGTCTCAAAATCAACAAATGAACTGTAAATAGTGTATGAGTATGAGAAGACATATAAAATAGACCTAACAACAAAGACATGTACATGCAAGAAATTTCAAATTGATCAAATACCATGCCAACATGCTATAGCAGTACTCAAAGAAAGGCATAAAGAACCATATGTTTTTTGCTCAGAATACTTCACAAAAGAGATGTTACTAAAAATATATGAAGCAATAGTGTACCTAATAGACAATCAAACAATGTGGGGCATTACCAACAGAAGTGAAGAAAAGAGTTGTCCTACCACCTCAAGGAAGAACAAAGTTTGGAAGACTAAAAAAGAGAAGAATAATAGCAGGATGGGAGATTAAAAAATAAAACAAATGTAGCAAATATGGACAACAAGGACTTAATAGAAAGACATGCAGAAGTCTACCAAAAAAAATTAATACATCAGAAAATTAAAAAATATTGATTTAGAATAATGCCAGTTGATTTTTAGTTGATTAGAAGTTTATTTTTGATATATGGCGTTTCATTTTCTAAAAAACTAATATGCATTATAATGAGTATGAAAATACAGTAAGTGTACTTTAGGTATGTAATAAGTATATTATATATATATATATCTAAATGAATAACAAAATAAGAAGAAATGTATAAACAAATATGTATAATAATATTTAAAAACATAAAAAATTAAAACATCAACATTAATGTTCAAAAGCATAAAATAACATAAAAAAATAAATTTCTAAATATCTAAATAATAAAAAGTCTTCAACTTTAATTATTACTTGAACACTGGATGAGATTCATCATCACTTACAATATTATTTTCTTCCTTCATCTTAATGTAGGCATAAAGTAAAATAGTAAATCGATTCCGATGCATTTTCACGCTAAAATCAGAAGGAAATTCTTTTGAATGGATGAAGTATTCAGCAAAGCAAGCAACAAAGATACCACAATCACTTCAAAACAGAAAAAATAATATCAAAATAAATAATAAATATAAAACTATTAATACAGCTATAAAATATAAAAACTCGCTTGTCTTTTTGAGTAGGCAGCCCATCAACTATTTCCACATGAAATGGATTAGTCAAATTCTTATTTCCATAAGAACCAGAGTTAAAATCGATATCCTTCCACTCATCATAAAATTCAACAATATCAAGAAAATGAGGCAACAGAGTACTACATGATTCTACTACTAGCAATGCAGAATTATCTTTCTTTTTTTATCTTAAAGAGTTATAAACATAGATACAATGACATATGAAACTCAAATGATTCAGAATCCAATACTACTCCTTACCAACATGGATAGGAAACAAAATATTGATCAACATCAACCTAAGGAGTAGAACATAAGATAGATTTACCTCGAATAATCTTCGTAACATAATATGAACCTGAAATAACAGATAAATCCTTCTTCTTTTTCAAGAAATCAGAATATAGACTATATATTTGCTGATAAAAAATATTATTTGTTGTAGTACACCTTAAAAAATCACCATGAATAATTTTCTGTTTCTTCCTCAAGTAATAGAAATTTACGTCAATATGTTGTTAGAAAAGAATAGTCTTTAGTGTACATTAAGTATATATCTAGTATACATTCAGTATATTAACAAAATATGAATAATTTATAAACAAAAGAAAGAAAAAAAAGAAACTCACTCATGAAGGAAGAGCATGACCACAATACTAAAGTGAATGAAACCAAATTTTTTGATAAACAGCTTCAACTCCAAGATTCAAATGAGGATTAATTTCATTATCTTTTGCATCACAAATCTTTCTTCTATAAAAATAAAATAATGAAGTTAATCACAAAGAAAACTAAAAAATATAAAACACAAAAAAATAAGGAAAAGAAATTACTTGTTTTTTTTTTCCTTCCAGCATCTAACCATAAATCAAATCCAACTTGCTTGCTAAAATTAGAAAAATTGAAAGTTCATCATTAAAAGGACAAAGGCGACGCATCATCAATTTAGGCTTTTTTTCCAGCATTTCCACCTTTAGAATAACCAAACTTAGTAAAAAATATGACTTAAACACAAAACTAGGTTTAATCACCCTCTTAGAATAAACTGGTATATCAACATTAGAGTTTAAATTAATAATACCAAAAACATTAGCAAAATCAACAGCCTGCAAATAAGCAATAGAAAAAACAAATAACAAATCAACTAGAAATCAACTTAAAATATATAAAAAATAAACACACATAGAATCAGCTTAACTTAACAGCCTTCATATTATTAGCAAGAATTACTTCCAAAACTTTTGGATCAATATTATCAAAAGAAGATCCAAAACTAACTTCATATTTCATATCATCCTTATAAAATAAAAAAGTTAAAAATTTAATAAAATAATAAAAAATACAAATAACCTTATTAGCACCAATATCTTCTACAAGTTCATCTCTAACATCATGAGTGCCACTACTAGTACCTATACTAGTATTATCATCACTTGTACCAACAACACCTCTACCATACATATACCAACATTAACTTTATCATCACCTACATTACAATCTTTACACATAGAATTTCCACCATTACCATCATCACCTATATAATATCCTCTTTCATATCAACATTAAATTCTTTAGAAACATCAGATTGTTTTTTCGATTTATATATAAGCTACCAAAAAAATTAAAAAAAATATTAAGTGTAAAAGTTATATACCTAATAAGAATAAAAAAATATCTTAACAATATATTCTTCTTCTTTTTCATCATCATCACAAGAGTCATCCTTAACAGTACCAAATGAACCATCACCAACATTGTTAACTTTATGATCCTACAAATTACCAAAAAAAAACCTATCAAACAACAAAAATAAAACCAACCAAAAATCAACTAAAACTCAACTATAAAAAAACTTACATAATCAGTTTTCTCATCAACCCCAAGCTTCTTTTTCAAACTGATAAACATTTAAAAACATCAATAAATTTTAAATCAATATAAAGTCTGAGATTACTAAGATCACCCTGCAATTTCTTCTGACCAACCAAAAGAGAATTCAATTTCTTCTCAATTGAATAAGATGAACTTGTACTAGATTCCTTGTTAATTTTACGTTTATAACCAGTAGATGAATCAAAAAAAATGAGAAGGGACAGTATCTTCAAAATCATCATCATCATTTTCATCATATCAACAATAGATTTACCTTTATCCTTTGAAAAAAAATTGCTCAAATCAAGGATAATCATCTATACCAACATATTACTACTCACCAAAATAACAATAAAGTTAACAATTGAAGGACAACACTCATAAAATCAATATTGAAGTGCATAAGGAAAACCAATCAACCTATAATAATATTTTTTTTTCTTTTCTTTCCTGAATATTCTTCTCCTTCCCATATACTTTACTCTTCAAAGAATTAAGAGTAAGATTAAAGACCTATAAACCTCAAGGATAATCATCATATCTACCAGATTCAAAAACATCAAAGTCAGATAATAGAATCAACTTCCTTTTCAGTGAAGACAACAAAAAAAGATACAAGAAATACAAGCAAGCAAGCTTCATAACATCATCATCACACAACCACCTCTTAGACAAGAAAGCTTCCTTAATGGTTTGCTTATTTATTCGTTGAAATCTTTCAAATACTTATCAATTAAAGCATTTGATTTTTTAGCAAAACCAAGCTTGTTCAACTCCCCATGACATTTCAAACATGTAACTAAGCAAACTCATCTATACCAAATCTCAATTTATGACCATAAACGTCAAACCACATCTCAAAATTCTTAAGTTACTTAACCTCCCTAAGAAGTAAGAAATGAATAAGCTGGAAATGTAACTTAAAAGCAGGAAGATCTAAAAAAAACCAAAAAAACTATTCCTAAACATCAACAATTGTTTCTCATCAAGCTTATCTTTACTGTTTGTAATAACATCATAAAACAAATGATAACTAACTTTGACACTGAAATGATCTTCGACATTCACTTTCAACGACCACAATTGAATCAAAAATAAAAGAAATTAATCAAAATAAAATAAAATTCGAATACAGTACAAAAAATAAAGTAAATTTAAAATAAACTAAAAATCAACCTTACAAAAACAACAATGCAAATATAAAGCACATTATGCAAAAGTAAAAATCAAATAAAAATAAAAAAAACAAAAATTTATAGTTTTTTAAAGTGAAAAATTATCAAATAAAAAAATATCAATAAGAAATTAAAAACCCATAAATATACCTTAAATAATAAAGAAATTATTAACATACTACCAAAATAAAACAACAACATAAACCCTAAATAAAAAAATTTCACTAAAAATTAAACAAATAAACTTAAAATAAACAAAAAAAAAAAAGAAAAAAATAAAAATATCTTAGGTTGAATTTCAATTTCATCACTTATAAGCTTCCTTCGTTTATTAACATTTTTATCCTTAACCTTAATATTTCTTTAACCTATAGATTTTGATTTTGAATAATCTATTTTCCTTTTTTCACCATCTTTCTTTTCATTAGATCGAACTTTAGAAGAAGGACCGTCCTTTTCTTAGTCGAAACAGTCTTTTGATGCATTCTATTTGAATTTTTTTCTGTAAATTTAAGAACTAGATCGAAGATTAGAAGAAATGGGAGAAGAACGAGTAGAAACCATTCATAAAAGTACAAAAACAGTAACTACCTAAAAATAGGAACGCATGAAGAAAATGAAAGAAAAAAAAAGTGTATGTGAGCAAAAATATGAGAAAGAAGAAGTGGCAAGTTGTAAAAATGTAAGAAAAAAAAGCTGATGTATTTTTGTAATTATTTTCAAAAAAAGCGCGTACAATGGAATTTTCTCTTAATCCTTGTCCATATTTTGTGGCCTAATAATTAATGCTCAAAATTCTAAGTCTGGCCCAAAATTGTTAAGCTGGCTCAATTGAATTACATTAAATTAATTAACATTACTCTGAAGCACAAAATTGGTTAATTTGGAAAAGACAAAAGCAATAAAATGGAGGGAGATTCAAATTGGGAATTATTTTGAAGCTTCACTTCTTGGCAACAGCTATCTTTGGACAACTTTTATGCAATTTGAAGCTTCACCAAAAAGTAGATATGCAGTTACACCAATAGACGATAAAAAGGAAAAGAAAGAGGAGAGACGCATGATTAATCACACAAATAAAAACTCAAGCAAATCCTATGTATTGACAGTTAACAAGCTTTAATTATATCTTTATTTTGAAGCAATTTATTTCAATAAAGAATCAATTGCAATCATTAAATTAGAAATCAAATAAATTGTGGTGAAGTGGTTTGAGATCTAGAATCATCTAAAAGAAAGTCGGAAAAAGTGCATAACAAATTGTAACAGTTCGTGTATCACACATACATGGCACGCCCAAACCAAATTTACAGCAAGGTTGCTGCTAATGGAGTATAACTGAAATCTGTGTTCCTTAAATGGTGGAGTAAATGGAGAAAAATATGACGTCTCAAAACACATCTCAGCATTGTCAAGGCTACCACTAGTTGGAAGAGTTATTGGTGGACCACCCACTGCCAATGTACTTAGAGGTCTAGGTACAGATATATTTGATCCTTTTGCTAATCCTTTATTAGGATTCTTAGTGTGATCTCAAGAATCTCAAAATATGTATCTTAAGATCCTACAAGCAATAAATGAAAAACTAACTAGCAGTTGGCCTAATAGTCCTAGGAGTGAGCACTCAAATATTAATGCTAGGGAGAAACATACCTAGGAGAAACTTGGGGGTTGGGGGGGCGATGGCAATTTTCTGCTAACAATGACAAAACTCTTAAGATTAATATGGAAATTATTAGTGTTGTTGAACCTCAGCCTTCTAGGCTGAGGAAAGATATGTACCTCCATATAAAAGAGAAAAAATTAGAGCGGCAATCCCAAACAGTTACAATAATGGCATACCATATTTTACCTCATCAAATTTATGTTGAATACTAATTCTACCATTCAACCTACTATTATAACATAAAGGATCAAGGTATGAATATAGTGGGAGGCTCGAGGAGCATTCTTCTAGTGGTTAATTGGTGTAGGAACCTTATAAACTAACCTGTTAAGCCACAAAGACAAATAACAATGGATGTTGATGCTGTAAGAGATGTAGTGCAAGAATTAAATGGTCCTGGTGTAAGAATAGGTTGACTAGAGTTTCATAAGCCATATCCAATTACTATTCATATTGATAATCCTTACCCTAGAGGTTATAGGATTCTTGATTTTACTTTATTCTCTAGTGAAGATGGACATTCGACCTTGGAACACATCACTATATTTACTATTCAATGTGGTGAAATAGCCAATTTGGCTTATTTTAAGTTGAGACTTTTTTTTAACTCTTTAACAGGAGCAGCCTTCACTTGGTATGCAACTCTGCCAAAAAATATCATATTCATATGACAAGAAATGGAGAGCTAGTTCCATGCCCAATTCTTCAAGACTGAGCCAGAAATCTATATTATTGAATTATCAAGAGTGACAAAGAAAGGTGGTGAGATTGATGAACATTGTGAGATTTAAGAAAATGAGAAGTTGGTGAAAAATCCATCTTCTCGAGACAAATTTTATAAAGATGGCTCAGCGAGGTTAGGTATTGATGTCACGACCCCACCCGTGGGCCTGTGACCGGCACTAGGGAATGGGTAGGCTTAAGGCCACCGAAACCCGTAGTAAGCCTGACACTCACTGATTTAAACAAATCTCATCTCAAATTAGTATTATTAAAGCCACACTTTATCTTAACAGCTACATTCTACATAAATACTTGATGCCGCGGGAAAAACTAGGCGAGACTCAAGCTCGAAAATTTACAAGCCGATACATCTACTATTACTACTGCGGAGAATCTAAGATTTACCAATTTACATACCAAATCAAATACATCACCCTAGATGATGAAGGAGTTCTTGAATAAGAGTCGCGGGAGAACTAACGATCACAAATATGAAAAAAACATAAATGGAGATAAAATCAAATAATCTAGGGACTATTGCTTCTTCTCGGAAAACATAGATTATTCAAATCAGTATATCAAACCATACTATAATCATACCCTACTATTTCCTTCACATAAAATATTAATCATTCGAATCAAAATATCAACCATGCACGTAAATACAAATCAAATATATTTACTTTTCACGGGACGAGTGGCTCGGTAGAACCCTAAACCCCAAAATCTAGTAGCCATTCGGCTCTCTTAATCCAATAAGTGGCCAGGAGCAATGCTCGACCAGGGACCTTACCTCTAGTCCGGTCACTTAAATATCCAAATAAGAAATCTAGTAGCCATTCGGCTCTCTTAATCCAATAAGGCGGCAGAGCAATGCTCGACCGGGGACCTTACCTCGGTCAGTCACTTAAGTATCCAAATAAGCCGCCCCGAGAGCAATGCTCGACCAGGGACCTTACCTCCGACGAATTTACACAAATTAGCCCAGAGCCATGCTCGACCAGGGCAACCCATGAAAATCTTATTACATGTCCATGATCATTACCGGTGCGCATGCGGTCCTGATGTAACCCATCAGGCGGCATGTTCTACAAGCCACGTTTCCCAAGACACAATCATCCATTTAATAAATATCATTGTATAATGAAGTCATTCAACCATATCAAATTAATGATTAACAATTAAGAGTAAAACATCAGGCAGCTCAGGTGGAAAACTGATGATATTTGGAATTATTATAACATTACTAATAATAATATTTATATTATTTCAAATATTAATAATCAAGTGAAATCATTTATTTTGCAATACTAATAATCATATTAAGCACAAATTCTAAATAGCATATTAAAATCAGACTAGCAATAGCGCAAAGATTAAATAACTTTAACTCACAGGATTGGGCGACCTCCTAGCTCTGCTCCGGTGCCTCGGTTGGAGCGAGCCGAACAGACAGATCATCTAATCACGGAAAATAATTTATCAAAACGCTGAAACAATCGATCATTAATCCTAGGTCTAGACTCACAGGGTGACATCTAAGAATCTCGACTCGGAGAATTCTACCGAAAATCCGTGAGAACCTCCCCTACAACACGAACATTACCCCCCGTAAAAAGCGGGTCCGGGACTGCCGGAAAAACACTCCAAATATCCAACAATTTAAACAACGGGAGTCGGGTCCCCAAACTTCACTATTTCCGACTCGCCACACAAAGACAAAATCGACTATGGCAGCCAATCAGACAAATATTTTTGACTCACAAAAATCATCAAATACTCAATATAATCCAATAGACACAAATTTAAAATCAAGGATTTCTAAGATCAACGACCAGAGAAAATTACCGAGACGCTCGGTTGACTCGCCTCCGGCCGCCGGAGTCTGATCAACGATCTGGACACACCATCGGACTCACAACGATGCACTGACGACGATCCCCGCTTCCGATTTTCCGATCTGACACCCGATCATCCGGAGAGATTTGCGGACGATCTCGACCGTCGATTCTCAAACGAAGCCCGATCGCCACCAAACCGGTACCATCGCGAAGCTTGAGCAGAGGAAAGTCGGGATACGCCCTCCGATCGTCCAAAAATGCGGCTGCCTCCACTTCGCCAGAACTCTCTCCTCCGGCCACCAAAACCGACGCCGCTGCCGCCAAAAGGAAGCTCTCTCCAAGGGGGTGATCGCCCACCGAGATCGTAGGAAGGCCAGGAAGGCAAGGAGCGGCTCGGAAGCCGTTGTCACACGTCGCCGCGATTCCGCTTCAAGCTGCCGGTACCTCCACCGCCACCATCGGGCTCGCTGGCGTTAAGCGTCAGCCCTCGGCTGCCTCCGGCGTCAGTCCACCATGGACGGCCGACGCCTCTCTCTCCTCCCTTTCTTCTTCTTCCTTCTTTCTTTTCTCTCTCCCCGATTTCCATTCCTTTCAATATCGACATCTGACCCCTGAACTTTTTCTTATTGCAATTTGGTCCCTCAACTTTCTTAATTACTTACAATTTCATCCTGCAGAATTCCAATTTGACCCCCAAACTTCTTTTTAGCCTTTCAATTAAGCCCCTAACTATTTAATTTGGGCCAAATCCGAATTATTGAAAATACACAATTACAAAAATACCCCCACGAGCATATTTATTTACGAAAATACCAAACTCACAAATTTCCATTAAAACCCCATAAAAATAACATTATACTTTTAATCCTTATTCCAAAATAATCTTCCAATTAAATCCTACACACAATTAAATTAAATAATCAATTTCCAACTTAAAATTTAATACTACTAATCAATTATAATACCAATTTTTCCAAAATTCTTTTATAAAAACATCCTTTATAATTTCTTCCAAAATTTTTCAATATATAATTTTACTTATATAAATATGCATTTGGGAAAATTTGAATAACCAAAATATAATCATTTCTCAAATAGTTTACTTGAATAAAAATAAAGCTAAAATTAACTTAAATAAAAACTCACTATTAAATATATAAAAAAAAATTCCGGGTGTTACAATTGAGTTAAGGAAGAAGTTTTAGGGTATAGAATTTATGGATTTTTATGCGTTGGCAGCAAAAGTAACAGAGTATAAAGAGTTACTGAAAGAGGAAAATCAGAAAAGAAGAGTAGCAATAGGAATTTATTATTAAGAAGTTCATAATCTTGAAGTTGATGTTGCAATGGTAGATCTCACAGCCATTGGATCTTGTATTTGCCTATCCTCAATGAAGAAATTTCTTGAATCATGGAAAACATCACAAGCAACTAGTCTTCCCAACAATATACATTTGTTGTTTTCAAAGCAGATGAAATTGTTGATTTCCTCTTGAAAGAAAATCTCATCAAGTTACCTCCGATGACAAGTTTCCTACAAATGAGGAATTGAAAGGAAAAGATTATTGCAGTTGTCATAAGTCTAATAACCATGCAACTAACAGCTGTTGGGCATTCAAGAATCTAGTGCAAGATAGAATCGATAAGGGAATTCTGAAATTTCTTGAGAAAAAAAAGCGATGCTTATAGATTAAGACCTTTTTCCACTAGTAACTCCTATTAATGTAGCCACTTTTGATATGAGATCTATATTGAGTTACAAAAATTGAAGGAATTGGAAAATGTTTTCCCTTATGAACTAAGGAGGAGTTGAATTAGTGAATAGAATAATGGTGACCAATTAAAAAAATTGATAAAGTAGAAGAGTAGGGAAGAAGGGTGAACACATAAGGTTTATATTGGTTCGATATTAACCAACCCTATATCCACACTCCAATCTCCATTTGGGTATTCCACTATACACTTGCACAATTACAAAGGAGTTTTCCTGAGCTCACTCCTAACTTAGTGTTTAGGGCTCAAACCAAACCTTTATAATTATATTTAATAGCTAAAACATAACCCTCACAAGAGTTTTACCTAGGGTAAATTTGAAACCTAACCCAAGATTTTTCACTAACACTCTTAAGAGCTATTCAAGCTCTTTCAACAACCAAAAACACTTAATGTAAGCTTTAGAAGGTTGTTGACATACCATTTAAGGCTTTCTGAGGTGATATTTATACCATGGAAACCTCAAAGAGTCGTTACACAAAAAATCACACTCAATCCTTGCTTTCTGTTTTACAGCAGTGTATTAAATGCACTATTAGAGTTTTGATAATTTTGTCCACTTAGCCAAATCCTTATGTGGATGCATTTTAGTTTCATCTTATGTATCTATGATTGCTAACTATCTCAAACTTCTTACTCCTGTTGAAATTACATCATCCTCCAATAACTTTTACACTCCAAAGTTGTCAAGAAAGTAGGGGATGATTCTTATAAAAGCATTTTGGGTATTAGTGCTATCTCCACTATGGAGCAAGCAAGGGTGAAAAAGTGGATAAAGTTGAACATAGAAGGCTAAGAGGAAGAGAAAGTGGAGGAAACTCCTAATGAGGAGGCAAGGGCGGAGCAAGAGACGAGTATCCCTAAAGGACGTGTCACCCTAAGAGACAAAATGATGATTTTTATGACCAAGAAAGCCAAAAATATTGAGAAATTATATAGGCTTCTCAAGTATGTTTATGAATACCTTATTGAGATACAAAAGCATCATGGTATTCCTCCTTATCATCTGGACTCTTAGAGACTTTCTGAGGATAAGGATAGTAATGAAGAAAAAGATGAAGATGAACAAGAGCCTAGTGGTTTCTAGGGATCTTTAGGGTCATTCATTCATCTCATGCATTTCATATTTTTCTACTTCGTGTTCTCTTTATTTTTTATTTAATTTTCTTTATTCTTGGGCTTTTCTAATTTTAGCATCCTACATCTTTTGTATCTCCCATGTTTTTCGACTTAATGATATATGTCTTTGATTTTCTTGATTCCTTTCTTGATTTTCTCATTTTAATATTATGCCCTTTTACTTGCTCTTAGCCTAGATATTTTATTATAAGGCTAAAGTCTCTAATTGTGATATTGACACTTAAATTAATCCTATTAAGTGTTGCTCTTATATAGGAGATTAAACAAACGCTCTCAAAAGTCAATTTACCTAAGAGATTACGAAACTCAAGAATTCTAAGGCAATAGCAACTTGAGTCCTAAGGATTAAAAGCCTGATTATGCCCATCAAAAACATAACCGCAAAAATCAAGAGTTATGAGGTAGTAGACTCTTGGAGTTTTAAGGCTTAAAATCGTGATTGCGACCCATAGAGTGCTACTGCGATTTTCATGTTATCTTATGATCGCTGCAAACTACCAATGGAAAAATTTGAAGTAGCTAATTTCATTTTTCATGCTAGATAGCCGTCGAGGACATTTCAAGGTTCGTGACCACGATGCAAGAAGCGTGACCGCAATTAGAAAATATGATAGTTGAACGGGTTTGTTATTAATCATGCAATAGAGAATGTATAGATCTTTTCATGTATTTTTCTCATTGTCGTCACACCTTTCATGAAGAGCGAGGGTAATGATTTGACGAAAGGTCCAATAAAGAAAGGATTTCATGTGTTTGGCTTTGCTTCTTCCTGGTGATGGATATAGTCTCGATTACTTTGCCAAAGTATGGTATGCTCACAAACCAATGACTAAGAAAGCTTCGAATAAGAGGACTTCTTAAAGAAAGACTCATGCAGCTGCCCTTCCTTAAGCCATAGAAAATAGGTTGAAATATTCTTTTAGAGCTAGCTTTGGACATATTATCAGCTATCCATAGCTTACCAAAGCCGGCCCTTATAAGAGAGTACTTTTCCCAAACAAGTTGAAAGTTATTGCAAAATATCCCAAGTCTCCACCATGCCTCTTGCTTACTTTTAAAGAACTCAAAGATTCCAAAGTTACTTCTTTGTAGCCATCAACATTTGGGCTGGCTAACCTATCCATTTGAATGTTGCTAAGGTGCCTTAGAACATCTTCAAAAAGACCTAGCTTGTGAAGATCCACATTCAATAGTACTTTAGATGCTTCATCCTTCTTTTTTAATAAAGCCTTAAACTTAGTTCTTGTATCTTGAGTGGTTCCTTTTATCTTGGTGGGGAAGTCAAGGGAAAAGGCCAATATTTCTTGATCTTGTGCCTTTCCTTTACCCCTGTTACCTTGAGTAGTGGTTTTTTTTTGCTCAGGGGCCATTTTTTATATGAAGAATGAAGTATATAAAAAGAAAGCATGCTTGAAAATTGATTTTCGAGACAGAGAGTGCAAAAAAGAAATACAAGATATTAGGAAACTTTGAAATGCATGATAGGATGTTGAAATGGGATTCTTAAATAAGATGATTGCATTAGTGTTGCCACACTTGATGGATATGTGACTTAGCACTTGACCATAATCCTTGAGTTGTTGTTTTGTCTATAAAATCTGTGTATAATAACAATCGCCGCCATATATTCTGCTTTGGCGGTGGACAAGGCAACCGAGACTTGCTTTTTGCTAAACTATGATACCAAGCATTCACATAGAAAATGACAAGTTTCATAAGTGCTCTTTTTATCTAAGAGACTACTCGTATAATTAGCATCTAAGAGGCCAATTATGTAAAATGATGTATCCATGCAAATATTTCAAAATTCTTTTTACGACATACAAATGTGACTCTTAGGGCTAGATTGAAAACATACACATAAGCAAAAGATATACATAATATCGGGTCTAGAAGCTGTGAGATAAAGTAGAGATCTGATCATACCTACTACTTCTCATTTATAGGCTTATCCTATTCATCCTTGTCCAATTTAGTCAAGGTGCTCATTGGAGTCTTGCCAATCTTGCATCCCTCCATACTAAACTTGTTGAGAAGCTCTTTAGTTTATTTGGATTGTTAGGAATGGCAACGTGTAGTGTATCCGCCTATTTAAGGATACCCGAACCCGATAAAAATACACGTACCTAAATCCGTCCTAAACCCGTTTAAGAAATTGTCCTTCTTAACCGAACTCGATAAAAATCTGTTTAAATTAAATAATTTCTAAATATTTTTATGGATATTTAAATGGATAGCAGGTACCCTAGTCGTTTATATAAATATTTGGATAATTAAATGGGTACTTGTTTACTGAACCCATTTACAATCATTAAATTCTAAAATATATTAATAAAAATTAATATAAACAAAAAATATAAAATATTCAATATATTAATACAATTCAAATTAAATTTAGTAAAATTTAAAATCATATTCTAAATAATGAAATAAAATAAAATAAATTTTAATATAATCAGGTTCGGATAAAAGGTACCCACGAGTTGAAATCTGAACCCGACTTGAACCTGATACAGGTAGTAAAATTAGATTTCAAACTCGTTCCAAATATGTTTATTATTACTCGAATCCATCCAATTAGGGTTTGGTTGGGTCGGGTACCCGAAAATACAGCTCGACTGCCATCCTTAAGATTAGTTGATGAAGATGCCATCTTTGCATTGCCTGATTTACAATCTTAGAAAGAACTTGAGCTCTCCCATCATGCTCATCTCAAATTCCTTAGTCATGCAACCCCTTAAAAGGATCACCTAAGGAAACTTCTTGGGTTTTCTCAACTCCTTTGAAAGTTCTTAAGGAGCTTCTTCTTGAGGTGGTGGTGAAGGATCATTGTCTTGCGGTTGACCTTATGAAGTCCCTTCATCTTGGTTTTCTCCTTCATTTATATTAAGCTTTTCAAAAATCCCCTATAAAACGATCAAAAGAACCTTAACCAAGATCTAGCTTACTAGATTCATCAAATACAACATTTATAGATTCCTCAACTACCATGGATTTCTTATTAATCATCCTATAAGCTTTGCTAGAGGAGAAATATCCAAGAAATATACCATTATCCATTTTGGATAAAAATTTCTCAAGATTATCTATTTAAATTGTAGCATTTGCATCCAAATACTATATAATATATGAAATTTTGGCTTTTCTACCATTCTATAGCCTATAAGAAGTTTTGTTCAAAATTGGTCTTTTGAAACCTCTATTAATTTATAACAAGAACTGCTGACGGCTTTCGCTCAAAAACATGTAGGTAAATCATACTTATTAAGTGCCTAAAAATATGTAGATAAATCATACTCATTAAGCATAGTCCTAGCCGTCTCAATAAGAATTCTATTTTTTTTTTCTATAATACCATTTTGTTGAGGTATTCTAGGGGATGAAAAATCATAAGAAATACCATTTTCATCACAAAATGTTTCAAATAAAACATTCTCAAATTATTTTACATAATCACTTCTTATTTTAGAAATACAGAAACCTTTTTCATTTTGAGCTTTAAATGCATCACTCTTATGAGCTAAGAAACTAACCCAAGTAAAATCTAAAGTAATTATCAACAAGCACATATGCATAATATTCTTCTCTTAAACTAGCAATTGTAGTAGGTCATAATAAATTCATGTGAAGTAGTTGAAGAGGTCTAGATGTACTTACTACATTCTCAGACTTGAAGGATGCTTTATGTTGCTTCCCAATTTGGCAAGATCCATCAATCTTATCTTTGAGAACTTCACCTTTCGTAAGCCTACCACCAAATCATCCTTTTTAAGGCTATGGATGAGTTCCATACTTGCATGTCCTAGTCTTCTATGCCATAGCCATGACTCTTTACTAATTGACACAAGACACTTAAAAGATTCGTTAACAATCTTATGTAAGTCGATTGTGTAGTAGGTATTGTCAAACTTTTATCCTCTAAAGATTTTCTTGTCACTCCCTAAGGAGGTGACTTGGCAACCTTTAGAAGTAAAGGTGACTTTATTACCTTTTGTTACACAATTGACATACTAATAAGCATCATACTACACATGTTTTCATGCCCGATTGTTCACATTTTTATGCATGATTATCCCGTTTTATGCTAGAATCACCTGTCTTTTGTTTCCCTTTTCGTTTCAAGTCATTTTCGAAGGACACCATCAGTAATCGAGGGAAATACGTGTGATTACGGAGCAAAATCCATCAAATTGGGCGAGAACAAGCACTCCGAGGGTTGAGCACGGCCGGAGTCCAGGCCGTGCTGAATTATCAAGAGGCTATCCCTAATTGTGCCATTTCAGCACGCCTTCCGTAGCCACCACGGCCTCCGGCCGCGACTGTGGTGGATCAAGACCGCCTTGGGCACGGCCTGTGGTGGCTCGGCCTGAGACTCCACAGTTAAATGACTGGACTCGGCCGTCTTTGAATCGGCAAACTGGACTCGGCCATGCTGAATCAACTATATAGGCGATTTTGAATTCTAATTGAAGAGGACGATTTTTGGACTCAATTCCAAGACACACACTTAATCAAATATTTCCTATACCTCAATTGTAGACCGGGAGAGATCAATTTTCATCAATTGAAGGGGGATTCCACTTATTCCAACATCGAATTGAAGATCAAGACAAACTTTGGAAGCATTCAAGAGGCAACTAGGGTTTGAGATTTTGAATTTGCAAATTTAGGGTTTCTCATTCAGCTTGAAAGAGAAGGGTGTACATACCTTTAATTTGTTTTTCCTTATTTTGTTCTTTAATTGCTTTGACTATGAACATGGGCGGCCTAGATCTTTTGAATCCATTAGGGTTCACCTTTGTTGATGGATTATGCTTAATTGTTAGTTTTTATAATTGTCATTCTTGCAATCTTCTTGCTATTCGGTGAATAAAAGTTTGATGCGGTTAATTTGAGACGTTAGATTAATTGTTTATTAGGTTGTTTCTTGACATTGAGAAATGCTTGTTATAACTGGATTTTGAATAGTAAGGACCGGTAGTTAACACTTAGAGATGAGGTTGATTTACTCACGGATTAAGAACTAACAACTCTTAATAGTCTTAAATCATACTTAATGCTAATTTGTAGTAATCTGATAGGAAGAGATTCCATTAGGTTAGTGCAGGTTTAGGAATCCGGTAAGCTCGAGAGAGGAACCGGGATTCAATTCAGGATTTAGGCACGGGTAAGCAAGATCGGCAATCCATAAAATTCATCTTTAGAATTCCATCACTTAGGCTCCCTTTTGGATTTATTTCTCTCTTTACGATTGTCTTTTAATTGTCCATTGTTGTCCTTCATTTACTTAATTGCACTCATAACCATTAGCTGGTATGTTAGAACTTTCACACGGCCGTGGTGAAACCCTACTTGGTGAGATCCACAGTTTCAGCACGGCCTTGAACACGGCCGTGCTGAGTTAAATATATAAGAAAAATGAATTTTCCTTAGAAAAGAAAAAAGGAAAGAAGTGACATTGAGCCCTAGTGGCTGGTTCGGTTTCTGCACAATACTGAATGCGAGAGAGAGTTACGGGGAGTAAGAATCCCGGAATCGCAAGGTTCCGAGTGCAAAACAGTAGTGGAAGCAATTCAAGAGGCAGTTTGGGAGATTAATCAAAGTGTAGATCCAGGATTTGGAGTACGTTCATCCAATTCGAGAGAAAAGGGTGTACATGTTTTATTTTCATTATTCTTTCATCGTAATTGATTTCCTAGATTGTTTTAAACATGAACATGTTTAGCTAGACTGATTTAATCCATTGGGATTTCTTTACTATGTTGGCTTGATATTATATTGTTGGATTGTTTGAGTTGGTTTTGTATTCTTCTTGTTTTCAGTATTAATAAGATTATGCATTATTCATGAGACGTTGTGAATTGTGATGTTTAGATTGCTTTATGAGATTGAGAAATCCGTTTGGCAATTGGAATTTTGAATACCAAGAACTGGTTAATAATCGCTTAGAGATAAGGATAATTAACTAGCCGGATTAAGAATTAATAAAGCTTAATAGAGGCGGATTAAAGCTTAATGCTAATTTAAGAATCAATCGTTAGGAAGAGATTCCAACTTTAGGTTATTAGGTTTAGGAATTCGGTTATCTCGAGAGAGAAACCGAATTGATTAAGAATAAATCGCCCACGGGTAGCATAATTAGACTCACCGATCCTTTATCTTTTGTTCGGTTGCCAACTAGTTTAGATTTCCTTTGGGTTTGTCTTCTTGTCTTGATTATTTCGTTTATCAATTACTCCTGCATCTCCCTCGGAACTTAGCTTGTAGTTAATAGTTAGTTTAGAAATTATTCATTATCCATTTTAGGTTAATATAACAAAGAACAAAGGAGTAACTCTGGGCTTTCACTTTCCCGAGGAATACGACCTTGATACTCGCCATTAGTGCTAGACTGCATCGATAGGTACACTGCCTTAGATTGTAGCTAACACGATTAGCCACCCATCACATACACTAATAAGGTTATGCTTCAAACCATCAACTAAAAGTACATAATCAATGTGAGAAAAGTTTTTCTTACTGATAGACCCAATACCTACAATCTTACCTTTGGTATTGTTTCTAAAAGTTACCTTTCCTTCATCGATTTTCTTTAAATGTGAGAGGTTGACATTTCGAGTCATGTGCCTTTAGCATCCACTATCTGTATGCTAGTCATCCTTTTCCAAACTTGACTTGAATCATACCTACAAAAATAAAATTAAGTATCATTTCTTTTAGGTACCTAGACCATTTTAGAACCTTGGGAGTTAGCCATGGAAGGGTCTCCTAGTTAGAGGTGTGCCCTACTAACATAACAAAATATATTGATGTACCCAAATTTCATGCAAAGTGGTATTGAACATTAGGCTTGTATTTCCTTTTGTCCATATACCCCTTTTTTGAGATTTGGGATTGAACACATTCGGTCCTTTATCATGCATACAAGAACATATTTTATGAGTATGTTTAGGAGCATGCTTTATGTACATGAATGCATGATTAGTTCCTTTAGACTTAGTCTTTGGAACTTGTGGAGCTCTTTCCTTTTTTCTTAGGATTTTGAGCTTTGGTGTGTGCTTTGGCCTTTGCCAACACCCTTAATTAAAAAAGTTTGTGTTGTTGAAGTCTTAATAAATTTTTAGACATAGAAGGAGATGAGGTAGAAGACGATGATGTGCCATTGTAGCTTAAGCCATGTTTAATCAGGGAAGGCCTTTTGATGTGTGCTACTTGTGTTAGCTACAATCTAAGGAAGTATACCTATCGATGCAGTCTAGCACTAATGGCGAGTATCAAGGTCGTATTCCTCGGGAAAGTGAAAGCCCAGAGTTACTCCTTTGTTCTTTGTTATATTAACCTAAAATGAGTGATGAATAATTTCTAAACTAACTAATAGCTACAAGCTAAGTTCTAAGGGAGATGCAGGAGTAATTGATAACTAAAATAACCAAGACAAAAAAGCAAACCCAAAGGGAACCTAAACTAGTTGGCAATCAACAAAAGATAAAGGATTGGTGAGTCTAATTATACTACCCATTGACGAATTCTTAACCAAATTCGGTTTCTCTCTCGAGATAACTGAATTCCTAAACCTAATAACCTAAAGTTGGAATCTCTTCCTAACGATTGATTCTTAAATTAGCATTAAGCTTTAATCCGCCTCTATTAAGCTTTGTTAATTCTTAATCTGGCTAGTTAATTATCCTTATCTCTAAGTGATTATTAACCAGTTCTTGCTATTCAAAATTCCAATTCCAAATGGACTTCTCAATCATTCAAAGCAATCTAAACACACAATTCACAACGTATCATGAATAATGCATTATCTTATTAATACTGAAAGCAAGAAGAATACAAAATTAATCCAAACAATCCAACAATATAATACTAGGCCAACATAGTAAAGAAATCCCAATGGATTTAATCAATCTAGCTAATCATGTTCATTATCAAAATAGACAAGAATTCAATTACAACAATGAGTAAAGGTAGAGAAAACCCGATTACACCCTTGGATGAGAGTAAACAGCCCCAAATCCTTTTGCTCCAATTGAATCGATTCTTGTTCCTCTTGCTCGATTTGAAAACCAATCAACGAACCTCGTCCAATCTTCAATCTTTGAAGGGAATCCACTTGAAACCTTGATCCAAGTCTCCTTTTCCCTTGGTTCCAGCTCAGAAAGCCCTAAGGCAGAGAAAAGTTAGGGTTTGGGATGTTCTCCCCCGCTCCCCTTTCTTTCTTCCTCTCTTCTTTTTTTTAACTAATTCCTCATGTCGCCGCCAACACGTCTGTGTTCCTGGCCGTGTTGGGAACACGGTTTGGTGTTCCTGGCCGTGTTACTATCTGTGGTCGTGCTCCATAAGATCTACTTCTTCTTTGATGTTCAATACGGCCGTGTTGGTGCCCGTGTTGGGAACACGACCAGTGTTGAAACCAACACGACCATGTTCAGCTTCCTCATGCTCGTACTTAGCTTGTTTCGGCAGCTTTGACGTCCAATTATGCTCAAATTCTTCCCTTTATCATCCTTTGACTTCTTTTGGACCTAATACACAAAAACAGACGCATAGGTCAGTGGTGGGACCAATTCACATCTAAATGTCTATAAAATCAATCTTAAAAACCCCATTTAGATGTGTGTATTTTACGCACATCAAATAACCCTACACTTAGCTCATTGCTTGTCCTCAAGCAATCAAAAGTAAAATAAGGAAAATAAACCACTAAGGAACAACACTTAAACTGACAAACAAACTAGAGAGCTCCTACACATATCCTTAACAAGCATAAGTTAAACAAAAAAAAAACGAAGCAATCAATTCAAGTATCGCAACCAAGATGCCAATAATTCGCAAAATATTATCTTAACAAAATTATTCAGAACCAACTCCTCACCAGATTCACTCTAAATCACTCAAAGTCTTTAAAGGGTAGTGTTTAATCACTCAATGCATCAACTACTGTCTTACTTACTATATGCTTGCTCTTAAATCCTACTTTTACCACTTATGGAGAGTAAACAACCATGTCAAGAGGTCTTTATAAGGGTTGTAATGGGGATTAGGTAAGGGTAGGTAAATTTGGTCAAAGTTGAACCTATAGTGTTCTGCAATGAAATACATGACATGCACACAAGTCACAATGATCACAAGGGGTAAACAATGGACAATAGTCTAAGGTGGGAAATAGGAATCAAGTCAAAATGTTTAGCTCACTTACTTTCTTTCTTTTCATCCTTCTTATTCTTCTATTTCTTTTCTTTTCTTCTTTTTTTTTCTTTTTTTTCTTTTTTTTTTTCATAAGGGAAGAACATTCACATAATAGAGTGAATTACTTTTGGATTGAAGAAAGCTGCTATAAGATTCCACACTATTCCTGAGACAAAAATTCCCAATAAAAACAACTCATATGCAAAATCATAACCCAAAGCAGAATAAAACTAAGTGGTAATGGAATATGATAAAAAAATATGGTAAAAGAAGGGGTTATCTACAGAATCAATAAACGAATGAAGGCTATTTGGCTAGAATGAAAAACCTAAGTGCCTCTATCATACCAAAGTGTTAAACTCTCCTTGTGGCCCTCATAAGCATTACCGAGCAAGTTCTAAAAGTAAAGACAGTAATTGGCACTCTCAACAAGAAATAAATATAAGCATATAAAGTGTATGCTTACAATTTAGGCTAAATTTCTCACAAGTGTGCTTTTGAGTAGGTTCCAAACAAAAATCATCAAAACAGAATTAGATAAACCAAAGCAACTTAGTGCAGAACTCAAACTAATTATCTTACATTCTTCCGTAAGACTCAACACTATCGGTTTTACCCGATCACATGGACATAAACAGGATTTCCAAAAGCAAGTCAACAGTAAGAGCATCGAAACAAAGTGAAAAATTCTCAAAATTTTACAAAAAATCGCACAAAGAATAAACAAATAACTGAGATGGGATAAATGAAATGCGATATATACACTAGAAAAGGATCTGAATCTCATATACAAAGCAATAAAACATGAAAGCAAGTGTATATTAATATCACCACCCGACACTTGAAGGACACACTGTCCTCAGTGTATAAAATATAAGAAATGAAAAAGGAAAAAGAACTAATACTGCCCTGACTATAGCTCCGGAGTAAAAAGAGGTGCATCAGCAGGAATATCAGGGCGCTGGCTGGTTTGTGGTGGAGGAGTGGCTGTTCTCTGAGGATCGGAAGTAGTGTCACATGTAGGAGCTGGTGGATCAGCAGGAGCAGCGTCAATAGGAGGCTCGTCAGGCTGCTGTGTTGAAGGGTGCTCAGTCCGAGAGGGAGGGCCAGCTGGATCATCCGCTAAAGGGATGTCAAAATGGCTCTGCTCTGGAACCGGCTCTGTGGACAGGCAGGTGCAAAATCTGTAGCAAAAATATCATCAAACATGTCATTGGCCATAGAGGCCTCTAACCTACCTCCCTGCTTAATCAGGGCCTGAAGCATAGCCCTTTGCCTCTCAAACTGAGCCATCATCTGGCTCTGAAACTCAGCCTGACGCTATGAAAGGTCCTGCTGAAAAGCCTCTTGTCAAATGAAATGCTACTACTACTCCTCTGCCAACCTCTGCACTGTAAGCTGCAGCTCTCTAAACTCAATTGAAGAGACTCCTAAAATAGCTGATAAAGAACCAGAAGGAGCTGAAGTAGATGGTCTGGACGAAGACTCCGGAATATCAGAAGAAGGCGGGACATCCTGTGTACCATAGGCTCGTGGGGTAGGTCACTCCTCTCTGAGTGCTGCCAAGAGAGCATTCCTCATTCTATACTCTGGTCCTAGCGGACCCTGCCTACGAGTCACCATCCCTATACTAACCAATTGGGGAAGTCCCACGTCTCCATCACCCCCAGCTCTGTCAAATGTGGTATCGCCTCCTCTAAAACTCCTAAGCTCCTAGCCAGTCGAGTAATGTAAGTCCCAAAATAGAAAAATACCTTCTTTGAGTTGTTGCAGAAAGCACTGATCTGTCTGGCCAACAAATATCCCATGTCGACGGACTAATGCTGATGCATGCTGTAAAGTATAAACAGGTCCGGCTAGGTAACTACACCACCACTATCTCCCCTGCCAGTGATGGTCCTAGCCAGCAATGCATGCAAGTATCGCAGTCCCTCAGGCAAGTTAGACACCTTAGACTGGCTAGCACTGTATCCCTCAGTGTCATCAGAAATCTCGGCCCACATCTGCGGATATGACACACCAGGCGTGTGTATACAACGACTGTAAACCTCCCCAACTACATCCTCGTCAGTTCACAAGCCCAAGTGTACCCCAAACTGCTACACACTTATCGTGAAAGACTGCTATGCTAGTCTGAAACTGATTGCATTCGGTTATTGGAAGTCCCGCAATTGGCTTTGCAGAAAGAAAGTGTCGGCAAACTCCACAGTCAACTCCCTATATGTTGGTTTAACTATCTCAAAGAAATGCTGAAATGGGGGCATCTCAAGATATCGGCGGACTGCAGCTGTAAGTTCGACGGTTTCTAGTGCTGGCCAGTCTATCCTATGCCCCTTTCCTAAATCTTTGTGCCTCATTGATTGATATCTCTGCTCAAAGGCGGGCTGCCCTTGGAAAAGTAGGAATCGATGGCACTGCGGTGGTCTAATTTGGCCTGAACTAGTCGGTGCAGCGCTTGACGATCGAGAGGAAGAGGAACCATCGGTCCGTCTCCTCTTGTAAACTCATGATCCTCGTCTGGTGGACATGGTACCTGAAAAAGAAATTTTTAGTACTAAGGATCAACGAAATTTTGGCAGCATAACGACATAAAATGGACAAACCGAACGATTTAACTTGATAAAATTAAACCGCTCAATGTCCTGCAAAAAAAATTCAATCCACAATACTACCAACCAATTCTAACCAATTAAATTTTCAATTTATCCACATGGAGTTTAACTTCGCCATCACAAGGCAAACCAACACGCTAATATAAAACAGATACAACAGAGTCCACTATAAATGACAGAGCCTATTGTTTAGCTGCCAACAATAATAATAAAGAGAAAAATAAAGAATTAATCACAATCATGAATAATGGTAGAAAAGAAAAATGGAACATATGAGTAAGTTAAGTATATAAACTAAATTAAAGAAAACAAAAGAAAGTTAAGCTCAAACATGAATGTAAATGCATGCACCAAATAATAAAATAAGGGAATAAACTAAAAAAAATTCAAACACAAAGAAAATATAAATTCGAACTAATATCAAAATAAAATAACGAAAAATGAAGTTGGAGGGTACTTACTTGACAAATGCAATATCCAAAGCCTTCGAGATGAGAAATAAGAAGTGAGAGAGTAAAAGAGGAGAGAATTGCTAAAACTAAAAGGAGAGCAAAATTTTTAGCCATTTTGAAATGAAGTGGTATATATAGGCAGTGTACGGAACACGCCCGTGTTCACCAACAGGGGCCGTGTTCATGAACACGGTCTGGATATCAGGCCGTGTTAAGCGAATTAAAACGTGCTGACTTACCAACTTCTGAGAACATGCCCGTGTTTATGGAACACGGGACGTGTTGGGGACACGGTCGGGCATAAATGCCCGTGTGGACTACTGTGAACGTGTTCATCTTAATTTGATTTTCTTCAATTAGAACACGGGCCATGTTAATGAACACGGTCTTGAACACGCCCGTGTTGGTCTCCAGAAAATGCAAAACTTGTGATCCTCAGGACTTTCTCACTCTTTCTCACCTGCACAACCATTAAGTCCTCAACTCACACACTCAACATAAATAAAACTTACCAAAAACAAACTGTAAAATCTAATCAAACTAAGTTCACAATAAAGGGTAAATTATTAAAATTGAAAAATAGAATTTGGGGTGCCTCCCAAAAGTGCTTCTTTTTGATGTGATGTGTCTTCTTAGCTGGACTCATGGTGAAAAGCAAACGGTGGGGATTGACGACCATCCATCCTTCTTCCAAGCAAATAGCTTCAAGTATCCGCTTAAAGGGATAATCGTCGACTTCCTCTTCCTGACTATCAAGCAAGCTGCCAGTATGATGGGCAAGACTCGCTCCTTGTATAATTGCACGTAGTCATGATGCTCTAGGGGCTCTTCCAATTTGAAAGCTGGAGTTTCACCAATTGGAAGGATCGACGGTTGGGCAATTTCTTCAGGAACGTTGATGGTTTTCTCTAGTCCTTGGCTTGGTTCACTTGCGAGAAGAAACTCAAGCTCCTCTAAGACTTCCTCATTGGATAACTCGTGCTCATCTTCCATCATCGAAGGGACTTGTGAAAAATCCACCAAACATTCCTCTAACTGCAACTCAGCATCATCAACTGTACGTTCTTGTTGATAGTCTTTCAAAGGAATCATGTTCGCCTCTTCCTTTTCTGGTTCCATTTCCATGTTCAAGAAATCATCCTGCACAGAAGCATCATCGTTAAACATAGTAGATAAACCAGAAAAATTCTCACCTGAACGCAAAGTGACTGCGCTCAAGTGTTCCTCGGATTCAGTAGTGTTTGATGGAGTTCCCAATTGCTCTTCAGCTAGTAACTTGAACATTAAGCCTACTTGATGCTCTATGTTCTTAATCGAGGCTTGTTGATCTTCAAATATCCTCTATGTTTGTTGGATTCTATCATCAAGACTTGTAATGAACCTCATCATCAGCTCCTCTGACACTAACTCTTCATCTTGAGTTGAAGGTGCAAGATTAGGCTGCTAATGTGGTTGCTGAGATTCTGGTGGTTCTGGGCCATCTAAGCACCATCCATAGGGTGAATGAGTGCTCCACTCTTGATTGTAGGTGCTTCCATACGAGTCATTTGGCCAACTTCCCGTATAATTCACATGTTCATAGTTATAAGAATAATGAGCAACATCACGATACAATGGATAATCATTACTTAAATGTAAACCACAACAAAATTCATAAAAAACTTGAGATGAAAGGATAGGAGTGGAAAGTTGATCGGTAGCCCTGCAAAACGATTCCACTCGAGCTTCTAAAGATGCACGGGTATCCCAAATTTTTAGCACTCTCTTGGTTCCTAATCCCATTTTCCAATGCGTCATACAAAGAGTTTGAGTTTAGCATTGAACCTCCTTATCATTCACTATCTGAATCATAAACTTAAACTAAATAAATATGTACAAATAAAATAAAATAAATAAATAAATAAAAATAAAAATCATAAAATAATAAGAAAGAAAAAAAAATGGCTAAATTAACAAATATCAAATTTCACTATAGTTTTCAAACAATTTCCCGGCCGTGTTACTCTCTATGGCCGTGCTCCATAAGATCTACTTCTTCTTTGATGTCCAACACGGCTATGTTGGTGCCCGTGTTGGGAACACGGACAGTGTTGAAACCAACACGACCATGTTCAGCTTCCTCATGCTCGTACTTAGCTTGTTTCGGCAGCTTTGACGTCCAATTATGCTCCCATTCTTCCCTTTATCATCCTTTGACTTCTTTTGGACCTAATGCACACAAACAGATGCATAGGGTGAGTGTTGGGACCAATTCACATCCAAATGTCTATAAATTCAATCTTAAAAACCCCATTTAGATGTGTGTATTTTACACACATCACCTTTGAGATACAATTAATCTATCCAAAGCTTCCTTTCCTTTATGAAGTTTTAGAAATTGAGCCTCTTAGCTCCTCAACCTCCATTTTTAAAGTATCATGCTTTTGAAAGTGGTTTGAAAGATGAGGTTTGAGATGAGAGCTCACTTAAAAATTTCTTTAAGTTATCATTTGAAGATGTAAGCAAATAAATTTATTTTTTAAGGACATTTAAATTTTGCTCAAATTTAGAGTATTTTTCTTTGTAAATATTAATTTCCAAAGAATATTTTTTGTACTTTAAATTGATGGACTCAGGAAGCTCATCATTATCCAAACAATGCATATCATTTTCACAATAAACATCATCACAAGAGTGGGATCTGGAGCACACCTCATTTAAGTTATCTTTAAGTGTTAATGAAGCATAGGTTGGCCACTTCTTTTTCTTCATCCTCACTTGAGGAAGAGTCATTTCATGTTGCTTTGAAGGCTCTTCTTTTCTCCTTTTCCTTCTCAAAATTCTTCTTGTTCTTGGTTTTGAAGCAATTGACCTTGATATGCCATTGCTTTCCATAACATAGCAAGTAAGATCACTCTTCTACTCTTTGCTATCCTTGAAGCTTGAGTTGGAGTTGGAGGATGACTCCTTGAAAGAAACTTTTTCTTCTTCTCTTCATAATCTCCTTGACTCCCCTTGAGGGCATGGCCAATTCTTCATCCTCATCTTTGCTTGATTCAGATGCACTAGAGCTCTCACTTTTTTGTTGTTGCCTTGTGGAGCTTTTGAGAGCTAACTTTCTACTTTTCTTTCCTTTTCTTACTCTTTCTTTTTTCTTAAGAGCCATTTTATAGGTAAGTAGCTCCTTAATAAGCTCATTCGTTGACACCTACCCACTCTTAAACCACACTCCTTAAGCAGTAGAGCTTTAAGGATCTTGCTGTTAACGTCAACAAGTTCATACTGCTTACCCAACTTCCTCAAGTTATTGATGATGGTGAGAAGTCAGTTGGTCATGTTGGTGATGCTCTTATTGGACTTCATCTTGAAGAGCTCATATTCCATTACTAAGAGTTACATCTTCTTAGATTTGACTTGTTTGGTATCCTCATGGTAGTTTTCCAAAGTCTTCCAAATCTTGTATGCAATGGAAAGATATTGAACTCTTTCAAACTCCTATCTAGACAAAGAGTATCACGATCCAATTTGTGGCCTTTGACTAGCATTAGGGAATGGGTAAAGCCACCAGAAACCTTAGCAAGCCTGAAGAATCAATAATTCAAATAAAATATAATTTGTATCAAATATACCAATATTTTGTTTACTAATATTCATTCACATAATTACTACATAAGCTATATAAGTCCATCAGCAAATCAGTTAACACAATGTCAGAGGTTAACATACAAAAACTTAATAATAAGTTCTAGAGTGATTACTGCGGATTATCTAGATTTTCAATAATAAAAAAAACAAATAAAATGAATTACATTAGGCCTAAAAAAGAAAGAAATTAGACTGTTAAAAGAGAAGGACTACAAAGACCTAGCTGCACCTAAAATATTAAATTTGAAATTGTCAATCTCAAAAGTGAGTTAAAATCATACAATCTGAAAATAAATACAAACATCCAAATAAATGATTAAATAATTAATATAAATTATTATTGAATAAATAAAACACGTGTGATGTCATAATTTTAAGAACCCAATTTAATATATTTAGGACAAGAACATCAGAATCTTATACTCGAAATCTATTAGCCAATCGACTCTCTTATTTCAATGAGACTGGCACCTAGAGAGCAAAGCCCGATTAGGGTCCTTAAATCCAGTCTGCTGGTCAGTTAATTACCAATACAGCTGGCGCCTAGAGAGCAATGCTCGACCAGGGCACATCATATAATTATTTCTCTGTTACCTGTCTCTGATTATCACCGATGCGCACACAATTCTAATACAACTCATCAGGTGGCATGTTCTACTGTCATCTTATCCCGAGTCATATATAAATGTAGCATCAATAATATTGAAAATAACATGTTATGAGCAATCATAATACTCTTCGATTTAATATTAAATACTAAAATCAACTATCATCGGTTATTATGGTGAATGTAAAATTTAAAATGCAGTATTTGTAATAATAATAACAATAATAATAAGAATAATGATAATAATAATAATAATAATAATAATAATAATAATAATAATAATAATAATTATTATTATTATTATTATTAATTAGGTAACATTGCATCAAATAATGACATGACACATGTACAATTGATTATATGTTTTTAATTCACAGTTCTGTCAACTTCCTAAGCTGCTACTACGCCTTGGGCGGAGCTAGCTAAAATATCTAATTAATCCTAATTATCTAATTATTAAAATAATTCAATCAATAAAATATTTCATAATTAATCCTAAGCCTAGACTCCTAGAGTTAGACTGCTTAAAAATCCTTACTAAACACGACTTGAAATTTCTATAGAAAATTTAGCAGAACTTTCTCTAAAATACGAACGTTTACCTCCTGTAAAATGGGTCCATAACATGTTAAAAAGTACTTCTAATCATCATTGAAAATTAACAGGAGTCGGGTCACCCACAACTGCATTAATTATCCAACTCCACAACAACATAATATTTAATAATAATAATTCAACCGGTTTAATTATCAATCACAATAACTTATAATAATTTTCCAATGCTTAAATTAATTATTCATAGCCAACTATTATTAGAATCCAAATAATTAATCACACTACTTAATTCATAATATTTATAATTAAACTATTAATTAACTAAGTTAAATTAATTAATTATCTATAATTAACAATAAGTGGAGTTAACATTTGCTAATAATTCTTAAATAATTTTTCGGGTCCAAATAAATTATACTAAGATGAAAAATTTAAAATTCAGCGCTTTTGGAAAGCACCAAGGTCCGGAAGCCTGTATAGTCAATGGTGTCAGATTTTGAATATGAAGGAGTCAATGTAAAGCTTAAGATGTGTGGAACCCAAATACACCAAAATTGCAGCCTAAATCTCGTCGAAAAATGCCAGATCATGGTGGAGAAGAATATGCTTTGGTGAGATACGTACATGATTGTTGACGGAGGAAAGGGAATAAGGAAGGCTGCTCTTGCGGTTTAACGGGGCGAGGAAGCTATTTCCAGCATTAGATCACCAGAAAATATCGGCAAGAGGGTGCACTAGTAGGGCAGCGAGGAGGAATAGTTCGTCCCTCAAGCTCGACATCCAACAGTGAAAAGGAAAGGGGAACAGGTGCGCCGGTGAAAGGAAAGGAGGATGGAAATTGTTTGGTGCTCTGGTGGTGGTGCAGGCAGTGGAAATAGCGGAAATGGGGAGGGAAAGATTGTGTAGCAGGAAGAAAGAAGAAGAAGGAGGAGGGGGATATGTGTGCAAGGGCCTAGTTGCAACTTTACCAAATGAAGAAAATGCCCATAAACCCCCCTTAAAATAAATTGCTACAGTAAAACACATTTATTATTATTATTATTATTATTATTATATAAATACACACACATACACTTAATTTATTATTCAACAATTGAACACTAGCTTAGACTTATAATAATAATAATAATATTGATAATCATATAAAATAAAGAAATAATAATTGTTGTTCCTTAGAACTAAGAAGGGCAGGTTGAATTGGTGTCCTCAAATTGCAGAATTTAGTAGTTTTGGGTAAGATACAAGAATTTAAGAAAGATTAAGGATGATTTGAAGAGAGTAAGGGTTAGAAAAGTTGGCATAAGGATTTCGAGTGCTTCGGAAACAATCATCCCTACATCTACTCCTCAAGATCACACTTAAGTATTCCACTATAATGTTTAAGATTACAACCTTTTGGGTTTTACAAGTTCCCCTAACAACTTGGTGTTTTTAAGGCTAATACTAAACCTCTTCCCTTAGTGAACCAATCTCTCATTAAGTCCCTTAACTCTTGAGTCTTAATGGTTACTCAACGACCAATTCCCTATGTTTTAAATACCTAGGCTCGCATAAGAACACTTTACACTTTTAGTTGAACAAAGAGTTTTAACTTAAAATACTTTACAAAGAAAGAAAATGAGTGTAGAAAGTTGAGAAATAAATTTGTAGGAGTTTTGATATACCTAAATTACGCACTTACTTATTGAGTCTTTATGAGGAGTACTTATACTTATACTGATGAGGACCTACAAATTGATCATCAATTGGCCAAGGATGACATGAACCAGAAAGTCGAGGATCCATTAACCATGTACAAAGGTCCAATCACACGTGCTAGAACTAAAAAGATGAAAGAGGCCTTAATCTCCTTCATAGATCAGATTTGGTGTAAACAAAATATACATGACTTGAACAAGCCAATTTCATGGAAGCAAGAAGAGTTAAAGCTGTTCAACATACTTCAAGCAAGCCAAAGTCCAGGTTGATGAATAAAAGCCCAATGGAATAAGTTTGGAGGTTAAAAGTTCAATGGGCCAAGAATATTTTTATTTTGTCAAAATTAGGTTTTAATCTTATTAAGTATGCATAACAAAGGATAAAGGATAAGGAAACATAACCTTTAATGGTTAAAAAAACGTGCTCCTTTATTAAGACAAAATAGTGGGCTGTTTTTTAGGAGTTATGGAGCTGTCATTTAATGTAGGAGTTACATATGTGTTAGCTAATGACCTTCTTCGTACTCAGGCTTTGCCTATATAAAGAAGGCTTGAATCCTTTGTAAAAACACACCATTGATATATGCAAAAGTTATTTTGAGCACTTGTGAGCGTTTTGTTTTTAGTTCTTGTATGAATTATAGAACTTATCAAGCTATTCTGCTTGTGGCGTTCAAAATCAAAAATCTTTATTTTTCATTCTTTACTTATCAAACTTTCTTGTTTGTGGCGTGTTGAGAAAATCAAAGTACTGTTCTAATTATTTTATCACCATTCAATTAATAAAGTGATTGGAATAGTTAATCTGACTTCAATCTTGAAAGATCTGGGGCTGTTTCAAACTATTGGAGGGTGTTAATTTGCATTCCATATGTATCATAGCTCTTTAGCTATTGGGGTGTATGGTTGCTAAATTGGTGATTTCTATCATTTTGGTATCAGAGCTTGCTTCAAGTTTGAGGTTTACGTATCTTTAATTTGCTGTTGATTTATCTTTCCACTACTTTAAAAAAAAACAAAAGTTAATATTTTATTTTCCTTCAATTTCGAGTCTTGCCCTTCATTCACTATATTTGGCACAATTTCAAGTACAAAGAAAAAGTGTAAAAAAACAAATTTAGCATATCTTGATTTTTTTTAGACCTACCCATTTTCACTCCATTGAATTGCTACAGTTTGAATTGTTTGGTTTGAGTACCTTAGTTTATCTAAGAACCAAAGAACAAAACAAGAGAGGTAAAAGGCAAGAGAGGTGAGACCAATATCGTGAAAAGCCATTTAAAGTGTGAAACACGAGTGGAGCGAAATCATTGATTGTGTGAAACACGTGAGGGAGTTTGTGAGGCTGTTTTACCATTTTTTTATTATAGATTTTCATTAAGAAAATGTCTAACATAGATAAAGAAACAAGTTCTTCGTCAAATGATCCTGTAATCAAAGCAATGCAGCAACAATTTGAACGAATGTTTACCATGATGGGAGATGTCAAAGAACATCTAGAAAGACATGATACAACACTTGCCCAGTTACAAGATGGATCTCAACAAAGAAGAAGACAACCAGCCTTTGCCCATGATGCTTATGATGGCGGAGTGGAAACAGATGATGACCAAGCCATCGTTGTTGGTTTAGATGCTAATCTTAGAAGACAAAATAGGAGAGGGCGATTTGATAATATGGATCAAAATATTGGCAGCATCAAAATGAAAATTCCTCCTTTTCAAGGGAAGAATAACCTAGATGTATATTTTTGAGTGGGAAAGAAAGGTGGAGATGATCTTTGAATGCTATGACTATTCTGATGAGAAAAAGGTAAAACTCGCTGCTGTTGAATTTTGTAATTATGCTATTGTTTGGTGGGATCAATTATGTAAAGACAAGCGTCGAAATGGTGAAAGACCCATGGAGACATGGCTGGAGATGAAACGAATAATGAGAAAGAGATTTGTCCCTAACCACTATTATAGGGATTTGCACCAGCGATTACAGACTTTGACACAAGGATCCATGAGCATAGAAGAATATCACAAAGAGATGGAAATAGCTATGATAAGGGCTAATATCGAGGAGGATCGTGAGGCCACCATGGCTCGTTTCTTAAATGGATTAAATAAGAACATAGCTGACCTTGTAGAATTACAACACTATGTGGATATTGAAGACATGGTGAATATAGCCATGAAAATTGAAAAGCAGCTCAAACGCAAGGTTACAAGTAAGTATGAGTCCAAACCTTATTCGAGTTCTTCTACTTCTTGGAATTCAAAATGGAGCAAAAAGGATGATAAACCTATTGTTAAGCCTAAATTTGAAGAGTCTAAGAATAAAAATGAAATAGGCAGTAAGGGTAAAGGTGAGAATCAAACTAGAGGAATTAAGTGCTTTAAGTGTTTAGGACTTGGTCATATGGCACGTGACTGTCCTAACAAAAGGATAATATTGATAAGAGAAGGGGATGTTGAGTCTGAAAGTGAAAATGAAAATGGAGATGAAATACCACCTTTAGAAAATGTTAGTGATGTTGAATATGCTAGGGGAAATGCTTTGGTTATACAACGCACACTTAGTTTGCAAAGTAAAAATGATGAGTTTGGCAAACAACTTGAAAATCTGTTTGGTTATATAAGGATGAGGTATGGTGTGATGTTGTACCTGTGTATGCTGGTCACATGTTGTTGGGAAGACCATGGCAATACGATAGGAAGGTGATTTATGATGGATTCAAGAACCGTTACTCTTTGACAATCAATGGGCAGAAGTTTTAACTTGGACCTTTACTACCAAAGACAAATTTTGAAGATCAAATGCGAATAAAAAAGCAATATGAAGAGTTTACATCTTCATTGAGCAAAACTTTGGGGAGGGAACCAGTAAGGGAGAGAAAAGAAAATGGAGAGCTGAATGAAAAAAAGAGAGCAACGGGAAACACAAGGAGAGAGAAAAAAGTCAAATTTGAGTGAAAGAAAAATGAGTGTGTATGCAAAAATGAGTGATGTGAAGGAAGCTTTGACAATGAGATAGCAAGTACTTGTACTTCTGTGCAATGATATTTTGATTATTTCTAACGATGTAACCAAAATTTGCCTTGTGTTGTTGAACTTTTGCAGGAAAATGAGGATCTATTTCCAGAAGATGTACTAATGGTTTGCCACCAATAAGAAGTATTGAACATCAAATTGACTTCATTCCAGGTGTAAGCATTCCAAATAGACCTACATATAGATCCAATCCGGAGGAAACCAAGGAGATCCAAAAGCAAGTGAGTGAGCTTATGGAGAAAGGGTATGTTCGAGAAAGCATGTGCCCATGTGCTGTTCTTGTATTACTAGTGCCTAAAAAGGATGGAACTTGGAGAATGTGTGTTGATTGCCGTGCCATCAACAAAATTACGGTGAAGTATAGACATCCTATTCCTAGGCTATATGATATGCTGGATGAATTGCATGGTTCTTGTGTGTTTTCAAAAATTGATTTAAAATCTGGATATCATCAAATAAGAATGCATGAAAGTGATGAATGGAAAACAACTTTTAAAACTAAGCAAGGTTTATATGAGCGGTTGGTAATCCCTTTTGGTTTAATTAATGCACCTAGTACCTTCATGAGACTTATGAACCATGTTTTGCGAAATTTTATTGGGAAGTTTGTGGTTGTCTATTTTAATGATATTTTGATTTACAGCAAGAGTTTAGATGAGCATGTACAATATTTGAAATCTGTTTTTGAAGTGCTTAGAAATGAAAAGTTGTATGCTAATCTAAAGAAATGCACATTTTGCTCTAATGAAATTACATTTTTTGGTTATATTGTAATGACAAAGGAATACATGTTGATCAAGAAAAGGTGAAAGTAAATAGGGAGTGGCCAAAACCCACTAATGTTAGTAATATAAGAAGTTTCCATGGCCTTGCTAGCTTTTATAGGAGATTCATCAAGGATTTTTCTACAATTGTTGCACTATTGACTGAATGCATTAAAAAGAATATGGGATTTAAGTGGAGTAAAGAACAAGATGAGGCTTTTAACTTGCTTAAAGATAAACTTAGCTCAGCACCTTTGCTTGCTTTGCCTAACTTTTCTAAACCTTTTGAAATTGAGTGTGATGCAAGTGGCATAGGTATCGGTGGAGTTTTAATACAAGAAAGCAAGCCAATTGCGTTCTTTAGTGAGAAATTGAGTGGAGCAAGTTTAAACTACCCTACATATGACAAGGAGTTCTATGCATTGGTAAGAGTCTTGCAAACATGGCAGCACTACCTCTGCTACAAGGAATTCATTATCCACACCGACCATGAGTCCCTGAAATATCTCAAAGGACAAGGGAAGTTAAGTAGAAGACATGAAAAATGGGTGGGATTTATTGAATCATTTCCTTACATCATCAAGTACAAACAGGGTAATGAAAATGTGGTAGCTGATGCTCTGTCCAGAAGCTATGCTCTAATTTCTAAAGTTGATGCAAAATTATTAGGTTTTGAGTACATTAAAGATTTATATAATTCTAACCTTGATTTTGCTAATGTTTACGGAGCATGTGAAAAAAGGGGGGTTGATAAGTTCTATAAGCATGAAGGTTTTCTTTTTAAAGAAAATTAATTATGTATTCCTCAATGTTCAATGAGAGAATTGCTAGCGAGGGAGGGACACAATGGTGGGTTAATGGGGCATTTTGGAGTTAGAAAAACATTAGATGTGTTAAGTGATCATTTCTTTTGGCCAAAAATGAAAAGAGATGTTGAGAGATTATGTGAGAAATGCATTACTTGCAAACAAGCCAAATCCAAAGTCATGCCCCATGGGCTGTATACTCCTTTGCCTATATCTAATGAACCTTGGGTTGATATATCTATGGATTTTGTGTTGGGTTTACCTAGGTCCAAAGGGGGGAGAGATTCTATATTTATTGTTGTTGACAGGTTTAGCAAGATGGCACATTTCATTCCTTGCCCCAAAACTGATGATGCAACACATGTTGCGGGACTATTCTTCAAAGAAATTGTGAGACTACAGGAATTCCAAGGACAATTGTGAGTGATAGAGATGTGAAGTTCCTGAGCCACTTTTGGAAAACACTTTGGAGTAAGATGGGTACAAAGTTGTTATATTCAACTACTTGTCATCCACAAACTGATGGACAAACAGAAGTGGCCAACAAAACTCTTTACACACTTTTGAGAGCAATAATTCAAAGAAATTTGAAGAATTGGGAGGATTGTTTGCCTCATGTTGGTTTTGCTTACAATCATAGTGTACATGCTATAACAAACCATTCACCATTTGAAGTTGTGTATGGATTTAATCCATTGACTCCTATGGACTTGCTGCCTTTGACAATTGAGAAAGCTAACTTGGATGGCAAGCAAAAGGCTGAGATTGTCAAAGCCTTACATGAAAGGGTGCAAACTCAAATTGAAAAGAAAACACTCCAATATGAAAGGTACCACAACAAGAATCGTAAGAAGGTTGTCTTTGAGCCTAAAGATTGGGTTTGGGTACATTTGAGGAAGGAAAGATTCTCTAGTCAAAGGAAGTCTAAACTAATGCCAAGAGGGGATGGTCCTTTTCGAATCCTTCAAAGAATCAATGACAATGCATATAAGCTGGAGTTACCAAGTGAATATGGTAATGTTAGTGCAATTTTCAATGTCTCTGATTTATCTTTTTTTGATGTAGGTGATGAAGGAGCAGATTCGAGGCGGAATCCTTTTGAGGAAAGGAGGAATGATGAGGACCTACAAACTGATCATCAATTGGCCAAGGACGACATGAACCAGAAAGTCGAGGATCTATTAACCATGTACAAAGGTCTAATCACACGTGCTAGAACTAAAAAGATGAAAGAGGCCTTAATCTCCTTTATAGATCAGATTTGGTGTAAACAAAATATGCATGACTTGAACAAACCAATTTCATGGAAGCAAGAAGAGTTAAAGCTGTTCAACATACTTTAAGCAAGCCAAAGTCCAGGTTGATGAATAAAAGCCCAATGGAATGAGTTTGGAGGTTAAAAGTTCAATGGGCCAAGAATATTTTTGTTTTGTTAAAATTAGGTTTTAATCTTATTAAGTATGCATAACAAAGGATAAAGGATAAGGAAACATAAGCTTTAATGGTTAAAGAAACGTGCTCCTTTATTAAGGCAAAGTAGTGGGCTATTTTTTAGGAGTTATGGAGCTGTCATTTAATGTAAGAGTTACATATGTGTTAGCTAATGACCTTCTTTGTTCTCAGGCTTTGCCTATATAAAGAAGGCTTGAATCCTTTGTAAAAACACACCATTGATATATACAAAAGTTATTTTGAGCACATGTGAGCATTTTGTTTTTAGTTCTCATCGTGCTATCGTATGTCATTTTCAGTCTCAGGCTCTAATATGAAGCGCCTTCAAGCTTCTTGAAGCTTTGACACTTTGACTGCCAAGTATCGCATGGTAATTGGTAGGATGTCAGATGAACTTTTCAACGTCTTGTATAATTTTAGTCAAATGAAAAGCACCCCCATGCTCTAGAAGCACCCTCACTCTTTTTGGGTGTTTTTACAAGACTTTCTTAAAAGCCTAAGGCTGCTTTTACTTTGATAGGTTCCTTTGATTTGCTATCGTATAGATACTCAGACATAAGGTTAGAAATATTCAATTTGGATGTTAAGATCAAAATAGAGATCAATTGCCCCTTAGGTCAACAATCTTTTCCTTTTTTATTTTGACAACCAAATTGATTAGAAACACAAAATTGATCATATATAAGTGCAATTGAATAGTTAATAGCTAACATTCAAGAATCAAAGGAAAAATTTACTTGATAGATATTTGCATTTTTTCCCTTTTAGTTTCTTGCAACTAAGTCAATTTATGCATACTTCTCCCATCTTTATTCATAGTAATTAAATTATGTATACTTCCTCCTTACACTTCTTAGAAATCAATTTAAGCATACTTCTCCCTCTTTGTCAAAATTAAAAGAAAAAACAAGACAAGGAAATTAAATGGCAAATGAACACAGAAAGAAGTACTTGTATTAATTGAAGCATATTACATATGAGATCAATGATGAATGTATGCATGAGAGAGAAAAATAAAAAACCAAAAGATCTTAAAGAAAATAAGAAATCAATCTTCTTCTTCATCCTCTTCTTGAACCATAAGCTCCTTGCCTTTCCCTAAACAACTTGTGCTTGCTTGAGGAGGGGGAATGGGAGCCTCTTCTTCTTCCTAATCCTCCACATGGTAATGAGGGATCTTGTGGAAATTTTAGATTTCCATGTTCTCTTCATTTGCTTTAAGACCTTTTCTTCAAAAGAGAGACCGGGTTGTCCATTGAAAGTAGAGGGAGTAGGTTCATTTGGCAATCTATGGTCCTTTTCCTCTTCTTTATATTATCCACATAGTCTCCGATTAGAAGGAAGAATTCTCCATCAACCTCCCATTTAGGCCCAAGTCTTATAACTTTGGCATGCTTAAGAAAGGCTAAACCTAACAAGAAAGGTGAGATATGAGGAGTAAGAAAGGTTTTGTTGAGAGGAGTAAGAACTGAATGTGTTTGGCAATTTTGGTGATATAGGAAGAGACGAGAATGACACCTTTTTATTTATTGCAAAGATGAAAAAGATGATCAAGGAAAAATTTGGAAGTGAGAATGCGCTTACCATTGATCATAGTGTAGAGGAAAAGAAGGTCTTTTTGAGGCACTTTTTCCATCCCATTGTCCTTTGTATGGATGCTAGTTGCAATCATCCTATGCACTACCTAATGAGTTAAGGAGTCTTTGGAATGGGTTTCTTTGGTGGAGATTTACCTCTTAAATTTAGAAAAAGAAAGAGGCATTTCAACTAGATTTTCAATAATGGAAAGGTGGCTTCTTTCTTGAAAACCAAAGATAGATGAAAATTGGGTCCTTGATAGGTTCTTTTTCTTCCTAAAGAGTCTAAACTCTATACCATAGTAGTCATCCCCATCTTCCATTTTGTTAATCAGTAAGGTGGAAAGGAACTGCTTAGTGAGGTTCTCACATCTTAATTCTATGGATTAGGGTAGGAAGAATTCTTTAAGACCAACATTTTTTAGAAGAGTATTTACCTCTTAAGATATGCCAAGTTTGATGAGGACCTCTTCATCGAAAAACCTGCTTCATTAGGTTTCTTTTCTCTCTATTGTCATAAACTTGATTCGAGCTTCATTGTTGACACCCTTCATCCTTTCCATGATAGATTCAGAGGAAGAATAGCCTCTCCTAATAATCTTTCTTGGCCCCATACCAATTCTTGAAGAAGTTGAAGAGAGTTTGGGAAGATTTGAAGTAGAGAAGAAGAATATTAGCAAGCTTGAATGAGAATGTATGTAAAATGATGCGATACTATGAAACGAGGCTTTTATAGTCTTAAGGGGGTGAAAAAGAGGCAAAAAAACGGCCAGTTTTCGTAGAAATCAAGGAGAAGCGCGGTCGCGCTTTTAAAAAAAAGTCACAACGGCTATAATCTTAAGAAACCGCGGTCACATTGAGGAATCGTGAGTGCGTTTTTAAGGTCATTTCCAATCTTCACATAGACCTATAAAGCGTGAGCGTCCTTCCAAAGCACGAGCATGCTTTTTGCAATACTGAGCAGAAATGTAAAAATGTTTTGATAAGCATGCATCATTTAATTTGATCACATGATTTAATGTGTGAGTATTGGAATGCACAAAGATTGAAAGTGATCTTGTGTAAAGGTAATTTCCATACTCAATTATCCTAAAAAATAAGAATGCACAAGTATAAATATCACAATGAAAAAGCATACACAATTAGCATAACATAAAAAATTTTGTTTATGCTAAGATACTTCCACCTATCATTCCTAGTTCTCTTTTGATAAAATTTAATCTTTCCTCATTTACGGGCTTGTTGAAAATATCGACTAGTTGCTTATTTGTGTCAACATAATCAAGCACTACATTAACATTTTGAATATGATCTCTTAAGAAATGGTGTCTAATATCTATGTGCTTACTCTTATAATGCTGAATAGGATTTCTAGATAGGCTTATAGCACTAGTTTTGTCACACTTGAATGTGATTAACCTCTCTCCCATAATCCCTTAATTGTTGCTTCATCTATAGGATTTGAGCACAACAACATCCTACCGCCACATATTCAGTTCCACGGTAGAGAGAGCAACCAAAACTTGTTTCTTACTAAACCAAGACACTAAGCATTCTTTTAGAAGACGACAAGTTCTAGAAGTGCACTTTCTATCTAATAGACTACTGGCATAATCTGCATCTGAATAACCTATTATATCAAAGGATTTTTCTCTAGGATACCAAAGCCCTAAGTTCAAAGTCCCATACAAGTATTTCAAAATTCTTTTTACAACACTCAAATGAGACTCTTTGGAACAAGATTGAAATCTAGCACAAAGACAAACACTATACGTAATATTGTGTCTGGAGGCGATTAAATATAAAAGTGAGCCAATCATACTCTATAGAGCTTTTCATTTATGCTTTTACCTTTCTCATCCTTATCCAATTTTGTTGTGACACTCATAGGGGTCTTGGCTACTTTGGAACCATCCATCTTAAATTTCTTTAGGAGTTCTCTTGTGTACTTAGATTGGTTGATGAATATCACATCCTTGCTTTGCTTGATTTGAAGACCAAGGAAAAATTTGAGCTCTCCCATCATGCTCATTTCAAATTCCATAGTTATAAACTTAGCAAAATCTTCACAAAACAACTTATTAGTAGCTCCAAACACAATGTCATCAATATAAATTTGAACAATTATAGTATCATGCTTATGTTTCTTCACAAATAGTGTAGTCTCAACCTTGCCTTTTAATTAAAAAAGAACTAAGCCTTTCATACCAAGCTCTAGGAGCTTGCTTCAACCTATACAAGGCTTTAGATAATTTGAAAACATGATTAGAAAATTTATGATTCTCAAAACCGGGAGGTTGTTCAACATAGACTTCCTCCTCAATAAAACCATTTAAAATGCACTTTTCACATCCAGTTGAATAATTTAAAATTTATGTGACATGCATAAGCTAAAAGCATCTGAATAGCTTCCAATATAGGAACCGAAGTAGAGGTCTCATCATAATTAATGCCTTCCTCTTGGTTGTAACCTTTTGCAACCAATCTAGCTTTGTTTTTAATGATAGAACCTTGCTCATCCAACTTGTTTCTAAACACCGATTTACATCCTATAATTTGGTGATTTATGGGTCTAGAAATAAGTTCCCACACTTTGTTTCTCTCAAATTGGTTGAATTCATCTTGCATAGCAATCACCCAACTCTCATCATTTAAAGCCTCATCAATGGTCCTTGGTTCAATTTGAGAAATAAAGGCTAGATTATTTAAAGTTACTAGTTTAGAACTAGTACTTACACCTTTTGTTAAGTCTCCAATGACTTGAGTAGGAGGGTGATCCTTTTTGAAGTTCCATGCCTTAGGAAGATTTTGTGAGGTTTCCAACTCTTGACAATCTTGGGTTGCATCTTGGTTTTGTTGATCTTGATTTTCCTATATAGATTCATCCACTTCTTTTGAGGGATCATCAACATTTACTTTGAGTTCTTCAAAAGCTACAATCTAAGGCAGTGTACCTATCGATGCAGTCTAGCACTAATGGCGAGTATCAAGGTCGTATTCCTCGGGAAAGTGAAAGCCCAGAGTTACTCCTTTGTTCTTTGTTATATTAACCTAAAATGGATAATGAATAATTTCTAAACTAACCATTAACTACAAGCTAAGTTCCGAGGGAGATGCAGGAGTAATTGATAAATGAAATAATCAAGACAAGAAGACAAACCCAAAGGGAATCTAAACTAGTTGGCAACCGAACAAAAGATAAAGGATCGGTGAGTCTAATTATGCTACCCGTGGATGAATTCTTAACCGAATTCAGTTTCTCTCTCGAGATAACCGAATTCCTAAACCTAATAACCTAAAGTTGGAATCTCTTCCTAACGATTGATTCTTAAATTAGCATTAAGCTTTAATCCGCCTCTATTAAGCTTTGTTAATTCTTAATCCGGCTAGTTAATTATCCTTATCTCTAGCGATTATTAACCGGTTCTTGTTATTCAAAATTCCAATTGCCAAACGGATTTCTCAATCTCATAAGCAATCTAAACATCACAATTCACAACGCGTCTCATGAATAATGCATAATCTTATTAATACTGAAAACAAGAAGAATACAAAACCAACTCAAACAATCCAACAATATAATATCAAGCCAACATAGTAAAGACATCCCGATGGATTAAATCAGTCTAGCTAAACATGTTCATGTTTAAAACAATCTAGGAAATCAATTACAATGAAAGAATAATGAAAATAAAACATGTACACCCTTTTCTCTCGGAATTGGATGAGCGAGCTCCAAATCTAGATCTCCACTTTGATTAATCTCCCAAACTGCCTCTTGAATTACTTCCACTCTGTTTTGCACTCGGAACCTTGCGATTCCGAGTTCTTACTCCCATGACTCTCTCTTGCACTCAATCGTGCAAAATCGAACCGGTAGCGAGGGCTCTATGTCACTTCTTCCCTCTCTCCTTTCTAAGAAAAATTCATTTTTCTTATATATTTAACTCAGCACGGCCGTGTTAAAGGCAGTAGAAGTCGGCCGTCTTTGGCTGTGGATCTCACCAAGTAGGGTTTCACCGGTAGTGTTTTTCCCGTGTTGGCCACCACGGTACGTGTTGCTCCCCGTGTTATCCACCACGGGCGTCTTGAAGGCCGTGGTGGCCTCTGGCTCGCCCAAAGTGCCAATTTCAAGAATCAAAGCTAATGGTTGAGCACAGCCAGAGTCCAGGCCGTGCTCAATGTATGCATTGTGGGCTCTTGTCCGATCTTGATGAATTCTCGTCCGTTTCCACACGTATTGATCTATAATTGCTTAAACACCGATGATGGTCCTATAAATGTTCCTGAAATGCAAAAGAACACAAAACACGGATGATCTGGGAATAAAAGCACAATAATTGCTAAGAACATACGCAATAATATGCAAGCAAATATGTGTAAAACTATGCTCATCAATTCTATAGGCTTTGCTTAATGTGGAATAGCCTAGGAAGATTCTTATGTCGGTTTTGGCATCAAATTTTCCAAAGTTGCCATTGGTATTTAAAATGTAGAATTTTTAGTACCCGAAATTTTTCTTTTTAATAATAATAATAATAACTAATAAGAGTTTTAAATATTAGATAAGAATTTAAGGAATTATTAACCCATATTTAATAAGTTTAATTAGATAAGAATTTGCTAAGCAAATTATATAAAATGTGATTTACTTCTTGTAAGTATCATCTTTGTATTTACTTAGTATGTATAAGTATAATTAAATTTGCCTAATTGGAGGCTATAAAAATAATTATTTTTAAAGAAATTATTTGGGGAAAATGTAATTTTAATTAATAAGATGGTATTGGATTAAATTGAAAAAAGTTAATAAATTGATTATTTAAGTTAATTAAGTGTTAGGATTAATTTGAAAATTAATTATGAGATAGGGGCTAAAAGTATAGTTTCATTAATATGGGGTTTAAGTGAGAATTTTTATGGTTGGTATTTTTATAATTAAATATGTCGGTAGGGGCATTTTAGTAATATTACCATTAAAAGCAAGGGTAAATAAGTAACTCTCTATTTTTAATAATTTTAATTTGGCCCAAAATAAGTAGTTAGGGGCTTAATTGAAATACTAAAGAAAAGCTGGAGGATTAAACAAGAATTTGCAGGAGGGAAATAGCTAGTAACTAAAGAATGTAGGGACTAAGTTGCGATAAGAAAAAGAAAGAAAAGAAAGAAGAAAGGAAAAAGGAGGAAGAAGAAGAAGGATGAGAAGAAGCTTGCATCGGCCATCAATGGCGAATGGCGGAGGAGGGTGTCCGAGGCGTGGTGGCGACGGCTAGTGGAAGAGGAGAGGTCGGTGAATCTGGCGTGACACCGTGGCGGTGATGGTGGCGTGAGATGGCGAATTCAGCAAGAAAAATGCAGAATTTCATGACATCGTTCATGGAATTTCCAACGACCATTTGCGGCATTCTTAGGCTCAAAATGATCAGCAACTTCTGGGCTTTCTTTTTCGCCCATCATCACCCCTTGAGATTGCCGGAATTGCAAAATCTGGCGAGGTAAAGAGTATAGGGGCAGTTCAGATTTTTCACTTTTTTGGCCAGTGCTGTTGAGCTTCCGATGATCAGAGTCTAGGCCGTGCTCAACCTTGAAATTCTAGCCTTTGTTCAATTTTGATGGATTCTAGTCCCTATTTGTACGTATCTCCCTCAAATACTAATAATGTGCATTAATGATCACCTAAAACATGAAAGGAACCAAAACACAAGTGATTCTGGCATTAAGCAAGATAAATATGCACAAAAATGGAAGTAATTGGGCATATAAACATGTGTAACACAATGAAAATCAAATCACCCCACACTTAAGCTTTTGCTTGTCCTCAAGCAATCAATAACTCAATATATATACAAGCAACAATGACCCCTCAAAATCCATGCTAAGTTTCATAACTTAACCTTATTCAACATATAAAGAATGAAACTTAAGTAGCTAAACAGATCATACACCTTCAAAGAAGAACTATAATAATACCATCTCGATGTACAACTTATATAACAACTCAGCATTAAAGACTAGGAACCATTGCCTCACAGGGATCTCTTAAATCACTCACAGTGTTTACAGGTAAACAAAAAGATTCCCTCAATGCAGCTACATAAAACCTATTTACCATAAGCTTACTCATAAACCCCATCTTCGCTACTACAAATAAATGAATATGAAAATCAAAGGGTCTTTACAAGGGTTGAAATGTGGTTAAGGTAAAGGTAAGAATATTTGGATAGAAGTGTAAAGCATACGAAAAAATCATGTAATTACTTAGAATGAATGCTTCAGGAGCTGAATGCCAAATTAACAGAAGTACTCACTAAGCTTTATTTGAAGTAGAGAATGCTCAAAGAATTGAATCCAAAAGAGAAAAGAGCTAAGAAAGAAGCACAATAAACACTTATTTAAATTTTTTTCCTTTTTTTTTATTTTTTTTATATGCCACTATAGCTTACACAGGGTCTGCATGTTTAATGACACAAATAACAAGAATAGTTATACAATTTGGATTGAAGGGAGCATCAAAGAATGATTAAAAGGACTAAGTGAATTTATAATAAAACTAGGCACTATGATTCCATAAAAGAAGAAGCATAAAACATAATTATTCAGTATACAGGGTGAAAGAAAAGACAAATGTAGAGAATGGTATAAATGTAGTGTATAGGTGTAAATCATGAAGAAAAAGTTAAGGCTTAAAACTGGCTGACTAATGGAAACAAAGGGTAGCTTTTGGCTAGATATGGTGCATCCTAAGCTGCCCAAATCATTTAATGGTATTCAAAAATTCATGTAACCTCAACAAGCATTACAGAGCAAGTTCTAGAAATAAAATTAAGTACAGCGCACACTCAAACAAGACAAATCATGAGCATAATTTGCAATGGGTGCTCAAATTTTAGTTCAAGAGCTCGCGTTTGAAGTGGCTAAAATTTGCAATTGGTTCCCAGACTTATCGATTGAATAATCACATAAATGGTATAAGAGATTGGCATAATCAAAGTTCAAAGATAAAGGCTGAAAATTTGCAAAGAACTCAAGCAACATCGATTTAACCCGGGCAAAGTGACATACTGAACACCGTGAAATTGCTTTCCAAGAACAAAAGTTGAGAGGGACAATCAATTACAAGTGTGTGAATTAAATCATTGATTACAAAAGAACAAACTAAGCTTAAACAACATGAAGAACCTAGGTCCTAACATCCTAAGAATAGTCCATTATCATTACCTAAACACAACATATGCGAATAAATACAATCAAGGGATAATAAAACAACAGATTCCCACCCCACACTTGAATAGAACATTGCCCTCAATGTTAGAAAAAGTGGGTATATAACACAGCTAGCACATAAGAAGAGTGAAGATCATATCAAATGTACATAGCATAAGGGCAAGACAAAGTGTTCAACTAAAACAATATAAGATGAAAGAAAAATAAAATAAAATAAAAATGTAAAAGAAACGAAAATAAAAGAAAAAAATAAAGAAAGAAAATAAAAAGGAAAAGGAAAAGAAATAGAACATAATTTTTTCACTACTAGTAGTCTGCTGGAGACACATCCTCACTGGTTGGATCGGCTGGAGGGTGAGGTGTAGGGGAAGGCGCTGAGGGAGGGGGCAGTGGTGGTGGCATAGGATCCATGAAACAACCTCCTAAATCAAACTCCATGTCATCAATGAACCGCTGAGATTGTCCTCCTGAATCCGCCATCTTTTGTATTTGCACCGCTATGAGGTCCGTCTGGGTGGCCTGCCTATCCAATCCATGCATAAGCTGCTGGAGCATATCATTTACCCCCTAGAACTATACCCTAGTCTCATCTTGAACTGCCCAAACTCCTTCCTATGGTGCACAAACTCAGTATAGTGCTACTGTTATAAATCACATACTCGATCTAATCGGTCAGCCAAAGCATTAATCTGAGCACTCGATGTACCTGTAGAGTAGGAAGATAAAGTGATGTGCATCGCTTTATACATGTTTATATGCCCAATGACTTCCATTTTTGTGCATAGTTATCTTGTTTTATGCCAGAATCACCTGTGTTTTGGTTCCTTTCATGTTTTAGGTGATTATCGATGGACATTATCAGTAGTCGAGGGAAATACATGCAAATACGGACCGAAATCCATCAAAATTGAGCAAGGGCTACCATTTTAAGGTTGAGCACGGCTTGGACTCTTGCCGTACTGAATCATCAACACTTGACCCTCAAGAGTGCCATTTTAGCATGGTTTTCGAGGCCACCACGGCCTCCATCATGGCCCGTGGTGGCTTAGCACCAGGGAGGGCACGACTAAGAAGAAGCCCTAATTTGCAAGACTCGAATGTCCAGCATGGCCTAGACTCCACCCGTGCTGATCAGCACGGGCTTGACCACGACCGTGCTAAGAAATTTATATAGGCAAATGCGAATTATTTTGCTAGGGGCGATTTTCTAACTTGATTTCACACATACATGCACGAGCCATCCTTTTCCAGACTTCAATATTCGACTTTAAGAGACTATTTTGCCTATTGAAGGAAGGATTACATTGGTCTAAACATCACATTGAAGATCAAGAGTGGATTTGGAGGCATTCAAGAGGCAACTTAGGGTTCATCAATCATATTTGGGGATTTTGAGCTGTTCATCCAATTCGAAGGAAAATGGTGTATCTGTGTCATTTTCTTTACTCTTTCATTGTTATTGAATTCCTAGTTGTTTTAGACATGAACATGTGTAGCTAGATCGATTAAACCTATTGGGATTTTCTTACTATGTTGGCTTAGTACTAAATTGTTAGATTGTTTGAGTTCATTTTTGTATTCTTCTTGCTTTTAGTATTAATAAGATATCACGTTATTCATGAGACGTTGTGAATTATGTTCCTTAGATTGCTTTCTGTAATTGAGAAGTTCATTAAGTAATTGAAATTTTTAATAGCAAGAACTGGTTAATGATCACTTAAAGATAAAGGTAATTGACTAGCCGGATTAAGAATTAACAAAGCTTAATAGAGGCGGATTAAAGCTTAATACTAACTTAATAATCGATAATTAGGAAGAGATTCTGACTTTAGGTTCTTAGGTTTAGGAATTCGGTTATCTCGAGAGGGAGATCTAATTAAGTTAAGAATTCGTCCACGGGTAGCAATAATTGGATTCATCAATCTGTTATCTTTTGTTTGATTGCCAACTAGTTTAGGTTCCCTTTGGGTTTACTTTCTTGTCTTAATTGTTTCATTTATTCATTCATTCTTGTGTCTTATTTAGAACTTTGTTTCCAATTATTAGTAAATTTAGAATTCATCCATCATATATTTTAGGTTAGATAACAAAGAATGAAGTAGTAACTCTAGGTTTTCACTTTCCCGAGAATATGACCTTGATACTCGCCATTAGTGCCAGACTGCATGGATAGGTTCACTGCCTTAGATTGTAGCTGCATAAATAGCCTATCAGGAAGCTCCAGGTGTAGGCATAAATACTTTAGCTGGGTTAGGAATCCTAACATCTGGAATCTCAGTAGTAGGGTCTTGACCTCCTCAAGCTGCTGCCTCTTTAGCCTCCCTGACTATTGGACTAACGAGCTTGTACTCAATTCTATGTGGGTGTCGAGTGGTCGTGATCATCTGCATGTTGATCATCTGTCTAACCCCTAATGGTGTTATGTCGCCAATCTGAGAAAGTTTGGCTAGACAGTCGTCTAGTACATCCAATCTCTTGGCCAATCTAGTCATATATGGGCCAAAGTAGCAATGCATTTTCTTCTGGGTGTCAACTCTGAAGGATCATACTTGACGAGCATTCAAATACCCTATGTCAAGCTTCTTATAGTGTTGTATAGCCTAGAGAATGAATACATTGGTCTATATGACCGCTCTAAAACTATCTCCTAGGCCTGTAATAATGTAAGCTAGAAGTGCATGAAGATAGCGGAGATGATTTGGAAGGCTACACGCCTTAGACCTGTTGGGATAGTACGGTTATGGCCTGAGTACGGTTGAATCCCATATGGTGTCGTAAAAGATGGGGTGGACGTAGATGCATCCCTGATATTCCTCACCTGAGATCTCCTGCTCAGTCCATAAAATCAAGTGCATCCCAAACTATGGAACTGACATTGAGAAATCCCTTCCTCAAAGTCTAAAGTAAACTGCATCAGGCTGATGCCAGTTTGTAATCTGTTGCTGTAGGAAGAAGGTGCTTAGAAACTCAATGATTAGCTCGCATCAATGATGTCGAAGAAGCGTGCATAAGGCAGTGTGTCAAATAGTGCATGAACATCCTGAGCCAACCCAACTTTCTCTAGGGATACAAAATCAATGCATCGTCTGGCCATTACTTGCTTCCATCTCATGACTTGGAAGCGGCTCTCATTATCAACATTTTAAAATGTCCATAGGCAATGTCGAGCAGGTGCGGGTGGATTTGCAGCTGCTACTCTTCTTGCTCAGACTGGCTGCTGTTGTGGTAGGGTGCTGGTGCTGGTAGTTGCCTAAGTGAAGGTGAAGTAGAAGAAGAAGTTCCCTAACCATGTGAGCGCTTGCTAGTAGCGGTGCGTTGTGGTTGCTGGCGACGGGCTTTGTCTCGGTCCCTCATATTGCCTAATATAATTAATCATTACTAATCAAGTAAGCAATAAAGTTAACATAAATTCCACTGAATATTTAGCAGCATAACGGCTAGAATTTGATTAACATAAAACTTTAGGCTTAACACTATGCCTAAAGCCTCAATTTCCTGTAGATATTAATGCCTAATGGCATTCCAGCCCACAATATCAATTACTAAGTAAAGAGAATTTATGCTATGAATTAATCAACGTAAAATATCATAAATTAACTTTACTACTTCCGAACCCCACACTTAGCATGTACATTATTAAAATCACACAAATGCAACAACTAATCCGAGCTAATTATAATCCAAATCAAACTCGAGTAGTGTAAAAAAAATAAAATTAAACCAATCAAAGCAATGAATATTGAACAAAACACTAACAATTAAAAGGAAGTGATGCAAAGAATATAAGATAACAAAAATTGCATATCAAAATACTTGAGCATATTAAAATGTCCTAAATAAAATAAAATAAAATAAAAAACAGAAAGAACTCAAACTTAACCAAATAAAAGGCAAAAGGTGAAGAAACTTACTTGAATTTGCTATGAAAGGTAATAAAATTTAAGAAAAGGAAGAAGAGCACCTTAGGACTTAGTGAGGGAAACTCGTAAGAGGTTGAAAATGGCCCCTATATATAGTCACGGGGGTCAGCACGGGCGAGGGCGTGGTCGTACTGGTCAGCACGGCCTGGACTCAGCCCATGTTGAAGCTTGAAGATCCTTTCTACGCGCATCTTGACGCAGGTTGGACTCGTGTCGTCGGCCTGACCTAGTGTCGCGTACTCGTGATGCCTTCGTAAGCCACGGTGGACAACCATTTCTAAGCTTTTCTATGTGCATATTCAGCACGAGTTGGACTCCGGTCGTGTTGATCAGCATGGCCTGGTGTTATAACCCGTGGTGCCCATGGAAGCCATGGTGAACAACTGATTTCCAAGCCTTTCCTTGTCCTTCTTCAGCACGGCCTTGACTCGGCCTGTGCTGACCAGCACGGCCATGACTACGGCCGTGCTAAACCTCCGAGTTCGACATCTCGAATCGCCAACTCCCTGCCCGTATTCAACACACATACATACACATTCAAGCTATAAGTCAAGTAAAAATGTATCAAATAGTGAAGCTAATATTCACCAATCACCAAAAATCCAACTTAAGTTATTTAAAACCTTACCTCAAACAATTAAGTTTAGTAATTAAGCAAGTGATCTAACTACCACCAAACATGCAAACGACCGATAAAAATGTAAAGCTAAATATGGGAATGTCTCCCAAAAGCGCTTCTTTTTGGTTAAGTCTTTTAGCTGGACTCAATACTAGACTACTCTTGCTGGAAAAGCACCATGTTCACTCGCTCCTCAATTTCTAACGAGTTCTCATGATAGTGCTTCAGCCTATGCCCATTAACCTTGAAGTCTCCCTTCTCTGGATGATGCAGCTCCACTGCGCCATATGGAAAGACTTGTGATGTGCGTAAAATACATACATCTAAATGGGGTTTTTAATATTGATTTTATGTACATTGGAAGTGAATTGGTCCCAACACTTACCCTATGTGTCTGTTTATATACATTAGGTCCAAAAGGAGTCAAAGTATGATAAAGGGAAGAATTGGAGCATAATTGGACATCAAAGCTGCCAAAACAAGCTAAGTATGCCCATGAGGAAGGTTAACACTGGCTGTGTTAGATGCATCAAACATCAAAGAAAAAAAAGAGGTTTTTAGGGAGCACGGCCACAAAGAGTAACACGGGCATCAACACCAGAACGTGTTGGGAACACGGGCATCAACACGGCCATGTTCATGGTAGCTGGTCAAATTCATTTAAAAAGAAAGAAAAGAGAAAAAGGGAGAGAGCGGAGGAGCTCTCTAGCTTGTCTGTCAGTTTAAGTATTGTTCCTTAGTGGTTTATTTTCCTTATTTTACTTTTGATTGCTTGAGGACAAGCAATGAGCTAAGTGTGGGGTTATTTGATGTGCGTAAAATACACACATCTAAATGGGGTTTTTAAGATTGATTTTATGGAAATTTGGATGTGAATTGGTCCCCACACTCACCTTATGTGTCTGTTTGTGTGCATTAGGTCCAAAAGAAGTCAAAGGATGATAAAGGGAAGAATTTGAGCATAATTGGATGCCGAAGTTGCCGAAACAAGCTAAGTACGAGCATGAGGAAGCTGAACATGGCCGTGTTGGTTTCAACACTGGCTGTGTTCCCAACACTGGCACCTACACGGCCGTTTTGGGTGCATTAACATCAAAGAAGAAGAGGCGTTAGGGAGCACGACCACAAAGAGTAACACGGCCAGGAACACCAAACCATGTTCCCAACATGGCCAGGAACACGGTCGTGTTTACGGTGACAGGACGAATTAATTAAAAGAAAGAGCAAGAGGAGAGAAAAGAGAGCGGGGGAGAACGTCCCAAACCCTAACTTTGCTCTACCTAAGGGTTTTCTTAGCTGGAACCAAGGGAAAAGGAGACTTGGATCAAGGTTTCAAGCGGATTCCCTTCAAAGATTGAAGATTGGGCGAGGTTCCTTGATTGGTTTTCAAATCGAGCAAGAGGAACAAGAATCGATTCAATTGGAGCAAAAGGATTTGGGGCTGTTTACTCTCATCCAAGGGTGTAATCGGGTTTTCTCTACCTTTACTCATTGTTGTAATTGAATTCTTGTGTATTTTGATAATGAACATGATTAGCTAGATTGATTAAATCCATTGGGATTTCTTTACTATGTTGGCTTAGTATTATATTGTTGGATTGTTTGGGTTAGTTTTGTATTCTTCTTGCTTTCATTATTAATAAGATAATGCATTATTCATGAGACATTGTGAATTGTGTATTTAGATTGCTTTGTGTGATTGAGAAGTCCATTTGGCAATTGGAATTTTGAATAGCAAGAACTGGTTAATAATCGCTTAGAGATAAGGGTAATTAACTAGTCGGATTAAGAATTAACAAAGCTTAATAGAGGCGGATTAAAGCTTAATGCTATAAGAATCAATCGTTAGGAAGAGATTCCAACTTTAGGTTATTAGGTTTAGGAATTCAGCAATCGTGAGGAAGAGATTCCAACTTTAGGTTATTAGGTTTAGGAATTTAGTTATCTTGAGAGAGAAACTGAATTCGGTTAAGAATTCGTCCACGGGTAGCATAATTAGACTCATCAATCCTTTATCATTTGTTTGATTGCCAACTAGTTTAGGTTCCCTTTGGGTTTGCTTTCTTGCCTTGGTTATTTTAGTTATCAATTACTCCTGCATCTCCCTTAGAACTTAGCTTGTAGCTATTAATTAGTTTAGAAATTATTCATCACTAATTTTAGGTTAATATAACAAAGAACAAAGGAGTAACTCTGGGCTTTCACTTTCCCGAGGAATATGACCTTGATACTTGCCATTAGTGCTAGACTGCATCGATAGGTACACTACCTTAGATTGTAGCTAACACAAATAGCACACATCAGTTAGTTTTGTATTCTTCTTACTTTCAGTATTAATAAGATAATGCATTATTCATGAGACGTTGTGAATTGTGTATTTAGATTGCTTTGTGTGATTGAGAAGTCCATTTGGCAATTGGAATTTTGAATAGCAAGAACTGGTTAATAATCGCTTAGAGATAAGGATAATTGAGTAGCCAGATTAAGAATTAACAAAGCTTAATAGAGGCAGATTAAAGCTTAATGCTAATTTAAGAATCAATCGTTAGGAAGAGATTCCAACTTTAGTTTATTAGGTTTAGGAATTCGGTTATCTCAAGAGATAAACCGAATTCGGTTAAGAATTCATCCACGGGTAGCACAATTAGACTCACCAATCCTTTATCTTTTGTTTGATTGCCAACTAGTTTAGCTCCTATTTGGATTTGCTTTCTTGTCTTGGTTATTTTAGTTATCAATTACTCCTGCATCTCCCTTAGAATTTAGCTTGTAGCTATTAGTTAGTTTATAAATTATTCATCACTCATTTTAGGTTAATATAATAAAGAACAAAGGAGTAACTCTAGGCTTTCACTTTCTCGAGGAATACGACCTTGATACTCGCCATTACTACTAGACTGCATTGATAGGTACACTGCCTTAAATTGTAGCTAACACAAGTAGCACACATCAAGTTTTTGGCGCCACTGCCGGGGAACGATTTTCTATGAACTAAATTGAAATTTTAATATTTGTTAGTCTAGTCATTTCTCTTTTTGTTTATAATTTGTTTTCTATGTATAGTTTTGTTCTTATCCTGTTTATTGGTGTTGTTGTTCTTTATTGTGCTCAGGTAGTTTATGACCAGGAGCTCTAATCCTAATCTTACAGAGCGTTTACCTAAACCCGAGCGCTCTCTTAAATTACTAAGGAGGCATATGCAGGCAGTAGAGGAGGAGATTGAAGTAGAGATTCCTGTTCCTGAAACTAGTGAGATGGAGAACCACAATGCAAATGGAGGTAATGGTGAAAGGACTATGTACGAGTTTGCTAGGCCCTCTCTAGCAGGGATGCAAACTGGGATAGTGAGGCCTCCCATGGCGGCCAATAATTTTGAAATAAAGCCGAATGTAATCCAGATGATCTAGAATACGGTGCAATTTGGAGGATTGGCGAATGAGCATATCGCCAACTTTTTGGAAATATGTGATACCTTTAAGATTAATGGAACAACTGATGATGCCATACGGTTGAGGCTGTTTCCTTTTTCCTTAAAGGATAGAGCGAAAAGATGGCTACAGTCCTTGCCACCGAAAATGATCACTGCCTGGACTTCTTTGGCTGAAAAGTTTTTGAATAAGTATTTTCCTCCTGTTAAGACTGCTCAAATGCGAAATAACATATCTTCTTTTATGCAGGGTGAAGGAGAATCGATGTACAAAGCCTGGAGCGCTTCAAGGACTTGTTAAGGTGTTGCCCACACTATGGTCTTCCTCTCTGGATGCAAGTGCAGACATTCTATAGTGGCATGAATACAGCCACTAGACAAATGGTAGATGCAGCTGTAGGGGGAGCTATCAATAGCAAAACATCTGAGCAAGCCCAGGATTTGATAGAAGAGATGGCCACTAACACTTATCAGTGGCAAACTCCAAGGGCTAAAGGTCCAAAGCCCGTTGTATATCGGTGAGGCGGATCCTCTGACCTTGGCGGCCTGAGCTACTTTCCAAAAAGATATAACAACTTCAGATGCCGATCCAAGCAGTTCAGCCTGGATGTGAATTCTGTGGTGGACCGCATTACAGTGCCAATTGTAAAGTGAGAGGTATGTTTCCATCTTCTATGCTTACTAATGTTTCTAGTGTTGAGCATGTTGATTATGCAGGTAGGCAGCAGAATGATCCCTACATTAATACATACAACCCAGGGTGGAGGAATCATCCTAATTTTAGATGGAGGAATTCCAATAACCAAGGTCCACCAGGATATCAGAGTTGCATCCGTAGCAACCTATGCATTTTGTTCCCCATCAACCAGGAGGTAATCAAGAGAAGAAACCTAACTTAGAAGAGTTGATGACGAAGTTCATTACAACTTCAGAGAACAAATTTCAATAAACGGACACTGCCATTCAGAATCAACAAGCTTCAATTCAGAACTTAGAAACTCAAATTGGGCAGTTGTCTAGGGATGATGGTGAGGAGGCGGCCAGACACGCTTCAAGTAACCGAGTCTAATCCAAGAGAGCTTGCCAAAGCAATTACTTTGAGATTAGGTAAGGAACTTCCTAGTCCATCTAAGCCTTTCACTAATGATGATTCTAATGTGCAGGTGGATGAGTCGAAAAAGAAAGACAAGCCTGAGGAGAAAGAAAAGGGAGCAGTTGAAGAGAATGAGGATTTAAAGAAGATCCCCTTGAGGCCATACCAACCTCCCATTCCATATCCTGCAAAACTCAAGCAGGATAAAGCTGATCAGCAATTCGGTAAATTTTTAGATCTTTTTAAACAATTGCGGATTAACTTGCCTTTTGTTGAAGCTATTTCGCAGATGCCAAAGTATGTGAAGTTTTTAAAAGAAATTCTAAGCAATAAGAGGAAGTTAGAGGATTTGGGATTGGTGACCTTGAATGCAGAATGCTCAGCAGTGTTTCAGAGCAAGATTCCAGTCAAACGACATGATCCAGGGAGTTTTACTATACCTTGTTTGATTAGGGATAAATTGAAATTGCTAGCATTAGCTGATTTGGGAGCTAGCATCAATTTGATGCCTAGTTTATTATTTGAGGAGTTAGGACTAAGCACTTCTAAGCTAACTCCTACCAGGATGAGTATACAACTAGCAGACAGAACTGTTAAGTACCCGAAAGGGATTATAGAGGATGTGCTAGTTAAAGTTAACAAATTTATATTTCCTATGGATTTTGTTGTTATGGATATGAATGGTGAGAGTGATGTCCTATTGATCCTAGGTAGACCATTTTTAGCTACATCTAAAGCTTTGATAGATGTTAGTAGCAGAAAGCTGGAACTTAGGGTAGATGATGAGAGCATTACATTTGATTTGACTAAATCCTTGAGATACCCATATGAGCATGATGGTACATCATTCGATTGATTTTATCAATGATATTGTGGAATCTCAATTGCAGGAAATAATGATTGATGATCCTTTGCAAGTGGCAATGCAAGAAAATGAGGATAATTTATCTAATGAACAAGTGTTGGAGCAGCTAGAGCACTTATTAGCTGCTGATGTTAATGATGAAAAGACTGATGATTGTATTGATCTTGACAGGTCAGGAGTAAAGAAGCTGAAGCCTTCTTTAGAGGAGCCGCCCGTTCTTGAGTTAAAAGAGTTGCCAGCGCACTTAATGTATGCCTACCTAGATGAAGCAAAGCACTTACCGATTATTATTTCCGCTCATCTCACACCTGAGGAGAGGGAGATGGTGCCGTGTATTTTGAGAAGGTATGCAAAGGCATTTGCGTATAAAACGGCTGACATACCAGGAATAAACCCGAGTTACTGCCTTCATAAGATTTTGATGGAGGATGAGTTCAAACCGGTGGTGCAGCAACAAAGGCGGTTGAACCCTCATATGAAAGAGGTGGTTAAAAAGGAGGTAATTAACATTCTTGATGCAGGTTTAATTTACCCTATTTCTGACAGTGCTTGGGTGAGTCTTGTGCAGGTGGTTCCCATGAAAGGGGGCATGACAGTGGTGAAAAATGAAAAGGAGAAGCTGAACCCTACACGAACGGTAACGGGCTTTCGGGTTTGCATAGACTACCGACGCTTGAATGACGCAACCCGAAAGGACCACTTTCCCCTTCCTTTTATCGATCAAATGCTTGAGAGGCTCTCAGGCCATAAGTATTATTGTTTCCTTGACAGTTTTTTTGGTTATTTTCAGATTCCCATAGCACTAGAAGACCAAGAGAAGACGACATTCAATTGTCCTTATGGCACTTTTGCCTATAGGAGGATGCCGTTTGGCTATGTAATGTGCCTGCAACCTTTTAGCGGTGTATGATGGCCATTTTCCATGACATGATAGAGGAGTCGATGGAGGTCTTCATGGATGACTTCTCTGTATTTGGTAACTCTTTTTCCCATTGTTTGCAAAATTTGGAAAGGATGTTAGCTAGGTGTACTGAAGCTAATCTTGTGTTGAATTGGGAAAAATATCATTTTATGGTCCAAGAGGGTATAGTCTTAGGACATAAAGTGTCACATGCAGGGTTGGAAGTAGATAGAGCTAAAGTGGAAGTTATAAGTAAACTACCTCCCCCTACTTCGGTTAGGGCTGCTAGAAGTTTCTTAGGACATGCAGGGTTCTATAGAAGGTTCATTAAGGACTTTTCTAAGATTGCTAGGCCTTTAACTCAATTGCTAGTAAAAGATATACCTTTTGAATTTCATGATGATTGTTTAAGAGCTTTTGCGTTATTAAAGGAAAAACTAACCACGGCTCCCATCATGGTTTCTCCTGATTGGGAGCTGCCCTTTGAGATTATGTGCGATGCTAGTGATTTTGCAGTTGGAGCTGTTTTAGGCCAGCGTAAGGAGAAGAAATTCTAGCCTATTTATTACGCTAGCAAGACGCTTACGGATGCCCAAGTACACTATACAACCATAGAGAAGGGGCTCCTAGCTGTCGTGTTCGCTTTTGACAAATTTCGTTCCTACCTTGTGCTATCAAAGACAATTGTTTACACGGATCATTCTACTTTAAGGTATTTATTTTCAAAGCATGATTCTAAGCCAAGATTGATTTGTTGGGTTCTTCTATTATAGGAATTTGACTTGGAAATTAAGGACAAACGAGGAGCTGAAAATCTTGCAGTACACCATCTTTCTCGATTAGAGAACCTGCACTTGGAGGAGCTTAATGAGAAAAAGATCGATGACTTCTTTCCGGATGAGCACCTATGCTCAATGCAGGTGGCAAATGCTATTCCTTGGTTTTCTGATTATGCAAATTATTTGGCTGCAAGGGTATTCCCAAAGGGTATAACGGGGCAGCAAAAGAAGAAATTCTTTGCTGACTTGAAGTATTACATTTGGGACGACCCTTTCTCGTTTAGAATTTGTGCAGATCAAATTATCAGGAGATGTGTATATAGGGAGGAGATCATTCAAATTCTCAAGCATTGTCATGAGGGACCAGTTGGTGGACACCAAGCCGCAAACCATACGACTAGGAAGGTCATGGATGCTGGCTTTTATTGGCCGACTATCTTCCAAGATGCACGAGCATATGTCCAGGTTTGTGATGCATGCCAACAGTCAGGTAATATTTCTACCTAAGATGAAATGCCCCAACATAGTATACAAGTGTTGGAAATTTTTGATGTTTGGGGCATTGATTTTATGGGTCCTTTTCCTTCTTCATATGGATGCAAGTATATAATGGTGGCTGTTGAATATTTTTTCTAAATGGCCTGAGGCACAAGCCTTGCCTACTAATGATGCTAGGGTAGTTGTGTGGTTCCTTAAGAGACTTCTCTAGGTTTGGAACACCTCGAGCATTAATTAGTGATAGGAGAACCCATTTCTGTAATTCTCAACTTGAGAAAGTGCTTAAAAGATATGGAGTATCTCAATGATTCTCCACGCCTTATCACCCATAAACGAGTGGGCAAGTAGAGGTTACTAATAGGGGGCTTAAGCGCATTTTAGAGAAGACTATAGGAGCCAGTAGGAAAGATTGGACTACAAAGCTAGATGATGCTTTATGGGCATTTAGAACTGCCTATAGGACTTCTACAGGGTTCACTCCCTTTAGGCTTGTGTATGGAAAAGATTGTCATTTACCTGTAGAGCTAAAACATAAAGCGTTATGGGCACTTAAATCGTTTAACTTTGATTTGGATAGTGCAGGTAGACAAAGGCAGTGGCAAATAAATGAGCTAGAGGAGTGGCGTCAACAAGCCTATGAAAATTCAACAATCTACAAGGCGAAGACTAAACAATGGCATGACAAGCGATTGAAAAATTTGAAGGAGTTTAATGTAGGAGATAGTGTGTTGTTATTTAACTCTCGTCTCCGTTTATTTCCAAGGAAGCTGAAGAGTCGTTGGTCGGGGCCACTTACAGTGATGCAAGTCTTCCCTTATAGTCCGGTTGAAGTGCATCATCCGGAAAAGGGAAATTTCAAGGTTAATGGGCAGAGGTTGAAGCATTACCTTGGAGGGTCACTGGATGTGGAGGAGCGTGTGAATTGGGCGCTCCATTTCTGATTCAAAGAAAAGAATAAAGTCCAACTTATGACTTTAAAAAAGCTTGTTTCTTTTATTTTCGTTTTAATTCTTTAGTTTTCTTTTTTTTTCTTTTCCATCTTGGGTATTAATTTTTGTTTGAATTATGTGAACTTAGGTGATTAGGGTTTTAGTTGGTTTTTGCTCCTACATGTGACACTACTTCCGACCCTCAGAGAGCAGCCACTCCTCCACCACAGAACAGCCAGCGCCCTGATATACCTGATGATGCACCTCTTTTCACCCCGGAGCTATAGTCAGGGCAGTATTATTTCTTTTTCCTTTTGCATTTCTTATATTTTGTACACCGAGGACAGTGTGGGGGTGATATTAATATGCACTTGCTTTCATGTTTTATTGATTTATATATGAAATTCATATCCTTTTCTAGTGTATATATCGCATTTCAATTATCCCATCTCAGTTATTTATTTATTCTTTGTGCAACTTTTTTGTAAAAATTTTGAAAAATTTTCACTTTGTTTCGATGCTTTTACTGTTGACTTGCTTTTGGAAATCCTGTTTATGTCCATGTGATTGGCTAAAACCGATAGTGTTGAGTCTTGCGGAAGAATGTAAGATAATTAGTTTGAGTTTTGTACTAAGTTGCTTTAGTTTATCTAATTCTGTTTTGATGATTTTTTTTTGGAACCTACTCAAAAGCACACTTGTGAGAAATTGAGCCTAAATTGTAAGCATACACTTTATATGCTTGTATTTATTTCTTGTTGAGAGTGTCAATTACTGTCTTTACTTTTAGAACTTGCTCGGTAATGCTTATGAGGGCCATAAGGAGAGTTTAACACTTTGGTATGATAGAGGCACTTAGGTTTTTCATTCTAGCCAAATAGCCTTCATTCGTTTATTGATTCTGTAGATAACCCCCTCTTTCACCATTTTTATCATATTTCATTGCCACTTAGTTTTATTCTGCTTTGGGTTATGATTCTGCACATGAGTTATTTTTATTGGGAATATTTATCTTGGGAATAGTGTTGGAATCTTGTAGTAGCTTACTTCAATCCAAAAGAACATGTTCTTTCTTTATGAAAAAGAAAAAAAAGAGACAAAAAAAAAGAAGAAGAAAAAATATAATAAGAAGAATAAGAGGGAAGGGTGATGAAAAGAAAGAAAGTAAGTAAGCTAATTGTTTAATTGCTTCTCGGAGTTTATATTTTGACTTGATTCCTATTTCCCACCTTGGACTACTATCCATTGTTTACCCCTTGTGATCATCGTGGCTTGTGTGCAGGTCATATATTTCATTGTAGAACACCATAGGTTCAACTCTTACCAAATTTACCTACCCCTACCTAATCCCCATTACAACCCTTATAAAGACCTCTTGACATGGTTGTTGACTCTCCATAAATGGTAGGAGTAGGATTTAAGAGCAAGCATATAGTAAGTAAGGCAGTAGTTGATGCTTTGAGCGATTAAACACTACCCTTTAAACACTTTGAGTGATTTAGAGTGAATCTGGTGAGGAGTTGGTTCTGAATAATTTTGTTGAGACAGTGTTTTGCGAATTATTGGCATCTTGGTTGTGATACTTGAATTGATTGCTTCGTTTCTTTTTGTTTGACTTACGCTTGTTAAGGATATATGCAGGAGCTCCCTAGCTTGTCTGTTAGTTCAAGTGTTGTTCCTTAGTGGTTTATTTTCCTTATTTTACTTTTGATTGCTTGAGGACAACACTCACCCTATGTGTTTGTTTGTGTGTATTAGGTCCAAAAGAAGTCAAAGTATAATAAAAGGCAGAATTGGAGCATAATTGGACGTCAAAGCTGTCGAAACAAGCTAAGTATGCCCATGAGGAAGGTTAACACGGCCGTGTTGGATTCAACACTGGAACACGGCCGAGTTGGATGCATCAAACATCAAAGAAAAAAAGAGGTATTTAGGGAGCACAGCCACAGAGAGTAACAAGGGCATCAACACCAGAACGTGTTGGGAACACGAGCATCAACACGGTCATGTTCATAGCAGCTGGTCAGATTCATTTAAAAAGAAAGAAAAGAGAAAAAGGGAGAGAGCGGGGGAGAACGTCCCAAACCCTAACTTTTCTCTCCCTAAGGGTTTTCTAAGCTGAAACCAAGGGAAAAGGAGACTTGGATCAAGGTTTCAATCGAATTCCCTTTAAAGATTGAAGATTGGGCGAGGTTCGTTGATTGGTTTTCAAATCGAGCAAGAGGAACAAGAATCGATTCAATTTGAGTAAGAGGAATTGGGATCTCATTGTTGTAATCGGCTTTTCTCTACCTTTACTCATTGTTGTAATTGAATTCTTGTGTATTTTGATAATGAACATGATTAGCTAGATTGATTAAATCCATTGGGATTTCTTTACTATGTTGCCTTAGTATTATATTATTGGATTCTTTGGGTTAGTTTTGTATTCTTCTTGCTTTCAGTATTAATAAGATAATGCATTATTCATGAGACGTTGTGAATTGTGTGTTTAGATTGCTTTGTTTGATTGAGAAGTCCATTTGGCAATTAGAATTTTGAATAGCAAGAACTGGTTAATAATCGCTTAGAGATAAGGATAATTAACTAGCCGGATTAAGAATTAACAAAGCTTAATAGAGGCGGATTAAAGCTTAATGCTAATTTAAGAATCAATCGTTAGGAAGAGATTCAAAATTTAGGTTATTAGGTTTAGGAATTCGTTTATCTTGAGAGAGAAATAGAATTCGGTTAAGAATTCATCCATGGGTAGCATAATTAGACTCACCAATCCTTTATCTTTTGTTTGATTGTCAATTAGTTTAGGTCCCCTTTGGGTTTGCTTTCTTGTCTTAGTTATTTTAGTTATCAATTACTCATGCATCTCCCTTAGAATTTAGCTTGTAGCTATTAGTTAGTTTAGAAATTATTCATCACTCATTTTAGGTTAATATAACAAAGAACAAAGGAGTAACTCTGGGCTTTCACTTTCCCGAGGAATACGACCTTGATACTCGCCATTAGTGCTAGACTGCATCGATAGGTACACTGCTTTAGATTGTAGCTAACACAAGTAGCACACATCAACTTGCTTGACTATGAACGGTCCTGACCAATGGCTCTTCAGCTTACCTGGAAACAACCGAAGACGTGAGTTATATAACAGAACCCTGTCTCTAACTTTGAACTCTTTCGAGCCTTTCAGTCATTGATCGTGGCACTTCTTCGTCTTAGCTTTGTAAATTAGGGAGTTGTCATAAACTTGCTGACACCACTCCTCTAACTCATCCAGCTGCCATTTTCTTTCTTTACCTGCAGAATCAACACTAAAGCTGCATGATTTCAAAACCCGAAGGGCCCTGGGTTCCAATTCAACAGGTAAATGACACGTCTTACCATAAACTAGCCTATACTGTGTAAAACCATTATAGTCCTATAGGCTGTTTTAAAGCCCCACAATGCATCATATAACTTGGCAACCCAATCCTTCCTACTAGTCCCCACGGTTCTCTCTAAAATGTGTTTTAAACCCTTATTAGTTACCTCCACTTGCCCACTAGTTTGTGGGTGATAGGATGTAGAGAACCGATGTGTGACCCCATAGCGTTTAAGTACTTTCCCTAGTTGGGAATTACAAAAATGGGTCCCCCTGTCACGAATTAATGCTTTAGGTGTACCAAACCTAGCAAATAATTTCTCGAGGAACCTAACAACTACCCTAGCATCATCAGTGGGAAAATCTTGCGCCTCTGGCCACTTAGAAAAGTACTCAACAGCCACAAGTATGTACTTATTTTCATAAGCAGAAGGAAAGGGTCCCATAAAGTCGATGCCCGAAACATTAAAAATCTCAACAACTTGTATACTAGTCTGGGGCATCTCATCACGGGAAGAGATATTACCTGACCGTTGAATGCATCTTGAAAGATCATAAGGCTCTCGCATCTTAAAAGATCATAAGCCAGTAGAATCCCGTATCCAACACCTTCCTAGCCGTATGATTGGATGCCTGATGGCCTCCAGTTGGTCCCTCATGGCAATGCTTAAGGATTTTGAGAGTTTCCTCCCCATATACATATCGTCAAATCACTTGAGCGCCCTTTTTATCCTTGATCTCTATATCAAACTCCTACAAGAGTAAAATCCATCTAATCAGTCTTGGTTTAGCATCATTCTTTCCGAACAAGTACCCCAATGCCATATGGTCCGTATAGACGATGGTCTTTGATAGCACAAGGTATGAGCGGAACTTGTCGAAGGCATAAACCACAGCTAATAACTCCTTCTCAGTGGTGGTATAGTGCTCTTGGGCATCTATCAACATCTTGCTAGGACACAGATAGGCTGGAACTTCTTCTCAACTCATTGTCCAAGAACACCTCCAACTGCATAATCACTAGCATCGCACATAAGTTCAAAGGGCAGGCCTCAATCAAGTGAAACCATGACAGGAGCTATGGTTAGTAGCTTTTTTACTAACTCAAAAGCCTGTAGGCAATTAGAATCAAACACAAAGGTACATCCTTAACAAGCAATTGAGTAAGAGGCCTAACTATCTTAGAAAAATCCTTAATGAATCTCCTATAAAAGCTAGCATGCCCGAGGAAGCTCCTAACAGCCTTAATAGAACTAAGGGGTGGCAATTTTGATATGGTCTCTACCTTAGCTCTATCTATCTCCATCCCCGCATGTGAAATCTTATGCCCCAACACAATACCCTCTCTCACCATAAAATGGCATTTTTCCCAATTAAGAACCAAATTTGCCTCAACACAACATGCAAGCATACACTCTAAATTAGACAAACAATATGAGAAAGAGTTACCAAACATTGAGTAGTCGTCCATGAAAACCTCCACAGACTCCTCCATCATATCGTGGAAGATCGCCATCATACATCTCTGAAAAATGGCAGGTGCATTGCATAAGCCAAATGGCATCCTCTGGTATGCGAATGTCCCATAGAAGCAAGTAAAGGTTATCTTCTCTTGGTCCTCAGGTGCAATTAGTATCTAGAAATAACCTGAAAAACCATTAAGAAAATAGTAAAACATATGGCCCGCTAGATGCTCAAGCATCTGATCAATGAATGAAAGGGGAAAGTGGTCTTTCCAGGTTGCATCATTTAGCCTCCTGTAATTGATGCAAACCTAAAAATCGGTTATCATCCTAGTTGGTATCAACTCGTCCTTCTCATTCTTTATTACAGTCATCCCTTCTTTCTTTGGCACAACCTACACAGGACTCACCCAAGAGCTATCACATATAGGATAAATCAAACCTGAATTAAGAAGTTTAATTACCTCTTGATTCACCACCTCCTTCATGTTCAGGTTAAGTCGTCTTTGTGGCTGCACCACTAGCCTGAAACTATCCTCCATCAGGATCTTGTGCAAACAAAAACTAGGGTTGATTAATATAAATATAAATAAATAAATAAAAATGGCTAAAGTAACAAATAGCAAATTTCACTCTAGTTTTCAAACATTCCCCGGCAACGGTGCCAAAAACTTGATAGGCTGTTGATGTAGCTACATTCTAAGGCAGTGAACCTATCGATGCAATCTAGCACTGATGGCGGGTATCAAGGTCGTATCCCTCGGGAAAGTGAAAGCCCAGAGTTACTACTTTGTTATCTGATATATTAGCCTGAAATAAATGATGAATAATTCCTAAATTTATTAATAACTACAAGCTGAGTTCTAAATGAGATGTAGGAATGAATATATAATTGAAACAACCAAGACAAGAAAGCAAATCCAAAGGGAAGCTAAACTAGTTGGCAATCAAACAAAAGATAACAGATTGATGAATACAATTATGCTACCCGTGTACGAATTCTTAACTGAATTCAATTTCTCTCTCTCGATAACCGAATTCCTAAACTCAAGAATCTAAAGTTGGAATCTCTTCCTAACGATTGATCCTTAAATTAGCATTAAGCTTTAATGCCTCTATTAAGCTTTTTTAATTCTCAATCCGGTTAGGTAATTATCCTTATCTCTAAGTGATTATTAACCAATTCTTGCTATTCAAATTTCCAACTACCAAATGAACTTCTCAATCACATAACGCAATCTAAACACCACAATTCATAACATCTCATGAATAATGCATTATCTTATTAATACTAAAAGCAAGAAGGATACAAAACTAAACTCAAACAATCCAACAATTTAATACTAAGCCAACATAGTAAAGAAATCCCAATGGATTAAATCAATCTAGCTACACATGTTCATGTTTAAAATAACTAGGAAATCAATTATAATGAAAGAATAACAAAAATGAAACATATACACCCTTTTCTCTCGAATCAGATGAACAGCTCCAAATCTGAATCAGCACTACGATTGATCTTCCTAATTGCCTCTCGATTTGCTCTACTACTGTTTTGCACTCGGAACCTTGCGTTTCTGAGATTCTCCCTCTCTACAAATCTCTCCTAAACTCAGTACTCCGCAAAAATCAAACTAGCCGTCAAATCTCTCCTTCTGCTCCTTGCTAACCCTAGCTCAAGAAATCATTTTCCTTATATAATTGCCCCATTTCTCGAGCATTACAAAGCATAAAGCCCCAGTAGTAGAGAGGTATGCTTTGGTAAGTGATGCAATGCATCTTCTTACACGCTGACAAGAACCCAAGTAAATTAATAATGAAGCGCTACCGAACATCATAATGCTGATCATGGATTGCGTCATCAAAGGGCACAGGCATGCCAGTAAAATTAATGCCATTGATGGTAGCAAATGAAAGAAGAGAAAGACTTAGCTCACTAGTGTACCACTTAGGTAAAAAGTTTTCAATTTAGTCCCTAAACTCGCAAAATTCATCGTTTTGACCTTCAAACTTCATCTTTCTTAACAATTAGCTTCAAATTGATTTCAAAAATGTGATTTTAGTTGGATTAATATCAATCCTAACTTCAAAGTCACCCGTTCTCCGTCTCTCAAGACCTGAGAATGCAGTAACTTTCATCATAGGGGTTTCCATAATTCCCTCGATATCTAGATCCAAAAAATGGATATTGATAGCTGCCCCTAGTTTGTCAAAATTTATAAGCATGCAATGCGTTTAAATAAATTGAGACAAATCATAATATTAAGGATACGATAAAAGAATATCTTTATAAGTTGTAGAAGCTACACCCAATAAGCTCAAACTCTGATTGTTGATTTGATATGGAGACTACGCCCGCTTTATTTTTGAGGACTCTGCATGCTTAGGTTGGTGACTTCAGCTACTTAGGTTGAGGACTTCGTATGCTTACGTTGGGGCAAATGATTTCGGAGCCACATTCACTGATATAGGGACCACGCTTGGTGACTTCAAAACCACGTCTGTGGATATAGGCACCACGCCCGCTAAGTTCATATATCTAGAGACTCTCCTTTGTCTGTTTCCCATTTTCAAGAAATAATTCACTACTTCAGGTTAATTTGGTAATTTTCCACTTTTGGGTACTTATGGTTAGAATTTCTCGCCTTGGGGTATAATCTAATATCTTTGACGCCTTTTAGAAGCTATACTCGTACTTGGCCCGCTCAAGGACTAAAGTGCAATTTTGATGGATCAAGGATCAAATTTGTAATTTTTTTTTAAACTTTCACCTCGGGATGTCAACTAGCTTTTGCCCTCCTTAGCCCTACATAAACATTCACATCCATTCATAAATCATTTCATCTTATTTTCCATTTTGTTTTCACTTAAAATCCCTTTTTGCTTATTCCTTAATTTCTCACCCATTTCTTAACTAAATTCCATGAAATCAGTTTTGAGATGGTGGCTCTTCCTCTAGATTCTCTGGAGGCATCCCGATCATACCAAATTGGGAGATTTCACCAGTAATTTCTGGCCAAAACAACTTAGGACTTGTGAAGGGAGAGGAAATCCCCCTTTTGGCGAAGTCGAACACTCACTAGGCTTTTTCGACTGTCGGAGAAGTATTTTTCCAGCTTTAAACTTTGTCTCCTATCATTTATATACTAGATACACACGTTATTTGCTCAAAATTCAAAAAAAATATAAAAGAAAATGTCAAAACAAATCGCGTGCCCTAGCACCTTAAATAGGTCGGTATTCGCCATGTGTCCGAGCTTGTCGTCTGGGATTCGATACTACTGTCTGGGCAATCGACTCTACATGATCTGAATCTCTGAGTACGCCCAAGGATTAATCAGGATTTTTAGGGCATTTTTGCATAAAATATCAACAAATAAGCCTATACCTACTTGTTTATAGTCTTTTTGTGCATAAGTTGTGTTTCATACTTGTCCATCTAACGTTGTATCAATCCGGTTTGCCAAA